>NW_012098510.1:693211-698419 GCF_000951045.1 Mandrillus leucophaeus
TGCGCTCTGATTTTTTGAATTTTTTGAATTTCCAGCTTTTCTGCCCTACTTTTTCCCCATCTTTGTGGTTTTATCTACCTTTGGTCTTTGATGCTGGTGACATACTGATGGGGTTTTGGTGTGGGTGTCCTTTCTGTTTGTTAGTTTTCCTTCTAACAGTCAGGACCCTCAACTGTAGGTCTGTTGGAGATTGCTTGAGGTCCATTCCAGACCCTGTTTGCCTGGGTATCAGCAACGGAGGCTGCAGAAGATAGAATATTGCTGTACAGCGAGTGCTGGTGTCTGATTCTTGCTCTGGAAGCTTCGTCTCAGGGGTGTAGCCTGCCATGTGAGGTGTGAGGTGTTGGTCTGCACCTAGTGGGGGATGTCTCCCAGTTAGGCTACTCAGGGGTCAGGGACCCACTTGAGCAGGCAGACTGTCCGTTCTCAGATTTCAACCTCCATGCTGGGAGATCCACTGCTCTCTTCAAAGCTGTGAGACAGGGTCATTTACATCTGCAGAGGTTTCTGCTGCTTTTTTTTTTTTTGCTATGCCCTGTCTCCAGAGGTGGAGTCTACAAAGACAGGCAGGCCTCCTCGAGCTGCGGTGGGCTCCACCCAGTTCGAGTTTCCTGGAAGCTTTGTTTACCTACTTAAGTCTCAGCAATAGTGGGTGCCCCTCCCCCAGCCTCACTGCTGCCTTGCAGTTAGATCTCAGACTGCTGTGCTAGCAATGAGGGAGGCTCCGTGGGCGTGGGACCTTCCCAGCCAGATGTGGGATATAATCTCCTGGTGTGCCATTTGCTAAGACCATTGGTAAAGTGCAGTATTAGGGCGGGAGTTACCTGATTTTCCAGGTGTCGTGTGTCTCAGTTTCTAAAGGGATTCCCTTCCCCCTTGTGCTTCCCAGGTGAGGCAATGCCTCGCCTTGCTTCAGCTCTAGCTGGTCGGGCTGCACCAGCTGACCAGCACCAATTGTCTGGCACTCCCCAGTGAGATGAACCCAGTACCTCAGTTGAAAATGCAGAAATCATCGGTCTTCTGTGTCACTCATGCTGGGAGCTGGAGGCTGGAGCTGTTCCTATATGGCCATCTTCCTCGCACCCCCTGCAGCTTTGTAATTTCAATAGCTTTAGTAGTTTTTGGTTACATGGATGTATTCTATAGTGGTGAAGTCCCCTTTAAGTGTACCTATCACCTGAATAGTGTACATTGTACCCAAAAGGCAATTTTTCATTTCACTCCTCTCCTACCAACCCCCTTCTCTTTCTCCACTGTCCATGATACCAGTCTGTATGCCTTTGCATCCCCATAGCTTATCCCACTTAATGAGAACCTGTGGTATTTCATTCCTGGTTTACTTCACGTAGGATAACGGCCTCCAGTTTCATTCAAGTTGCTGCAAAAGATATTAATTCATTCTTTTTTACAGTTGAGTAGTATTCCATGGTATATGTATATATGTGTGTGTGTTTTTACATATATATATATTTATACACAGACACACACATATGTGTATGTGCATATTTATATATGACACATTTTCTTTTTCTTTTTCTTTTCTTTTTTTTGAGATCGAGTCTCGCTCTGTTGCCCAGGCTGGAGTGCAGTGGCATGATCTTGGCTCACAGAAAGCCCCACCTGCCAGGTTCACACCATTCTCCTGCCTCAGCCTCCAGAGTAGCTGGGACTACTGGTGCCCGCCACCACGCCCAGCTAATTTTTTGTATTTTTAGTAGAGACAGGGTTTCACCTTGTTAGCCAGGATGGTCTCAATCTCCTGACCTTGTGATTCACCCACCTCAGCCTCCCAAAGTGCTGGGATTACAGGCGTGAGCCACCGCACCCGGCATACACCATATTTTCTTTATCCACTCATCAGTTGATGGGGACTTAGGTTGATTTCATATCTTTGTACAATTATGAATTATGCTGTAATAAACATACATGTGTAGGTATCTTTTTAATATAATAACTTTTTTATTCCTTTGAACAGAATCCCAGTAGTGGGATTGCTGGATCAAATGGTAGATCTCCTTTTAGTTCTTTGAAAAATCACCATACTGTTTTTCACAGAGGTTGTACTAATTTACATTCCCATTGGTAGTGTATAAGCATTCCTTTTTCACTGCATCCATGCCTACATCTGTTGTTTTTTGACCTTTTAAAAATGGCCATTCTTACTGGGGTAAAGTAGCATCTCACTGCAGTTTTAATTTACATATGCCTAATAATTAGTGATGTTGAGCATTTTTTCATGTTTCTTGGTCACTCATATATCTTCTTTTGAGAAATATCTGTTCATGTCATTTGCCCACATTTTAATAACATTATTTCTTTTTTGTGTTGCTGATTTGTTTGAGTTCCTTGTAGATTTTGGATATTAGTCTTTTGTCAGATGTATAGTTTGCAAATATTTTCTTCCATTCTGTAGGTTGTCTATTTACTCTGTTATTTCTTTTGCCATGCAAAAGGTACTTAGTTTAATTAGGTCCCATTTATTTATGTTTCTTTCTGTTGTATTTGCTTTTGGAGTCTTTGTCATAAATTATTTTCCTATGCCTATATCCAGTGGAGTTTTTCTTAGGTTTTCTGTGAGAATTTTTACAGACTCAGATGTTAGATTTAAGTCTTTAATTCATCTGAGTTAATTTTTGTGTATGGTGAGAGATAGGGATCCAACTTCATTCTTCTACATGTGGCTATCCAATTTTCCCAGTATCATTTACTGAATACATATTTTTTTCTACTTGGTCGAAGATCAGCTGATTGTAAGTGATTGGCTTTATTTCTGGGTTCTCTACTCTGTTCCATTGGTCTATGTGCCTACTTTTATACCAGTGCCATGGTGATTTGGTAACTATAGACTGGTAGTATAACTTGAAATCCAGTCATGTGATGCCTCCAGATTGTTCTTTTTGCTAAGGATTACTTCAGCTATTTTTTGGTTCCATATGAATTTTAGGATTGTTTTTTCTAATTCTATGAAAAATGATGTTAGTATTTTGATAGGAATTGCATTAAATTTGTAGATCGCTTTGGACAATATGATGACTTTCAAAATATTGATTCTTCCTATCCATGAGCATGGGATATTTTTCCATTTCTCTGTGTCATCTCTGATCTCTTTCATCAGTGTTTTGTGGTTCTTGTTGTAGTGACCTTTTACCTCCTTTGTTAAATATATTCCTAGGTATTTTATTTTTTGTAGCTATTGTTAATAAAACTGAGTTCTTGATTTTATTCTCAGCCAGTTGTTATTGGCATACAGCAGCGCTACTGATTTGTATACATTGATTTTGTAACCTGAGACTTTATTGAATTCAGTTATCAAATGTAAGAGTCTTTTGAGGGAGTCTTTAGGGTTTCCTAGGTATACGATCATATCATTAGCAAACAGAAATAATTTGATTTCCTCTTTTCCAATTTGGATGCCCTTTATTTCTTTCTCGTGCCTGATTGCTCTGGCCAGGACTTCCAGAATGAGGATTCTTAAGGGAAAAGAAATCACTTTGCTCTCTAAGCAAAAAAACATTGACGATTGACTCAGCAAGCCTAGATGGTTCAAATCCTGCACACTCTGAAATAAGATCTGTCCCTTGAATGACTCTCGGAAAATACACTTCACACTCTTGGAATATTCTGCTGGATAACAGATCTTTCTTTACCTTGGGACTTGGGCCATGCCAGATGGTTGATGCTAAAAATGTGACTTGTGTTAGGGCTCTAGGACCATGAGATATCAATTTGACCTCTAGAGAAATGAGAGACTGAGTAAGATCAGCCATGTAGGATATTTGATGGCTACATAACTGACCCCCCAACAAAAACCCTGGACACCAGAGCTAGGTGACGTTTCCTGGTTGGCAACCCATATTGTTGCTGGAGAGTCAAGCACTGTCCATATATCTCTACCGGGCAAGGATACCTGGAAGTTTGTACTTTGTCTCTCGTGGACTCTGCCATGAATGCCTTTTACCTTTTCTCATTTTAATCTGTGTCCTCTGAAGGTAATAAACGGTAATTATGAATATAACTGCTATTCTGAGCCCTGTGAGTCCTTCCAGGGCATCACTGAGCCTGCAGATAGTCATGGGGCTCCCTAACACACGTTTTCAACAGTAAGTAATGAAGAGAGGCTATGTTGCAGGGTAGAAAAACATATCAGAACTGAATCCCCACTCTGCCATACACCTCTGGGTGATCTCATTGAAATCAGTTTATTTGTTCATCTCCTTTGAGATTTAAATACGATTCTACATTATATATTCATCCATTTTAAAATTAAATATTCATTGAATGTGCCACCTTTTTGTCACATAGTAGATGTTCAAAAAGTGGCTAAAGGTAGAGATGATTAATTGATGTGGCCAGTATGTGAGCTTCTTCACTCTATTTTAAGTTCGTTAGGTTAGGGAAGGACTCTAAATTTGGACATATGTCCCTCTACAAGTTTGTAGACAGGTAAGTTCACAGTTTGTAGTTAATAAATGAGCATTTTCATATGGTTACTTGGCTGTCATTTTCTCTTTATTATCTTGAGCCAAGTCCTCTGATTTCAAACAGTGTTTTTTTAATCAATTGTATAGTACTAGAGGCTTGGGAAAACAGCCTAGATATAAAAATCCCCGGGACAGCGCCAGAATAATATTTGGAATATAGTAAGTGTTAGTTGAACATAAACACCTAGAGGATTTTGTTCCAAACACTATTGAATAGGTATATACATTTTCTTTCTTATGCAATAACTGAAATACCAGAAAAATGAAGACTCAGGATATGGAATGAAATATAATTTTTTGCCCAATTTTTAACAATGACTACTACACTGGGGGGATGCCTTTGTTGTGGGGTGAATTGTGTCCCCTCAAAAGATGTATTCAAGCTCTAATCCCTGGTACTTGTGAATGTGACCTTGTTTGGAAACTGGGTCTTTGCAGATATAATAAAACTATGATGAGGCCATACTTAATCAGAATAAGCCCTAATACAATGCCTGTCTCTTATACACATCTAGATGTGTATAAGAGACAGGGGCACAGTGGCTCATGCTTGGCCTAAGATGTGATCTTGTTTGGAAACTGGGTCTTTGCAGATATAATAAAACTATGATGAGGCCATACTTAATCAGAATAAGCCCTAATACAATGCCTGATGTCCTTATTAGAAGAGGACAACTTGGACACAGAGGGAAGATGGCCTTGTGAAGACAGAGGCAAAGATTAGAGT
>NW_012098510.1:698469-705036 GCF_000951045.1 Mandrillus leucophaeus
ATACTGCCACAAGCCCAGGAATGCTAAAGATTGCTAGCAACCACCAGAAGCTGGAACAGACAAAGAAGGAGCCCTCCTTAGAGCCATCAGAGTGAGCATGATCCTGCCAACACCCAAATTCCAGACTTATGCCTCCAGAAATGTGAAATAAGTTTCTGTTGCATTACACAAAGCTACCCAGTTGTGGCAGTTTGGTACAGCGGCCCAGGCAGCCAATACACAATGCATCCCCCATTCTATCTTGTCATACATAGGATTTTGGTCATTGTCTATTAGTGCCTTGACAGAATATAATCTGCTTCCTGGAAGGTAGAAGGAAGCGGCCAGGAAGGTGGAGGCAGAAGGAAGTGACTCACCACGGGACTTCGGCCAATGCTGCTCAGGTGGTAGAGGAGGCCTTTTGCATGGTAAATGGTTGGCTGCAGATGAGCACTGGGAGAAAGCCATTGTCTGTTCAAATCTTCCCCGCTCAGTGAGCATCTGTGGCTACAGGAACAAACAATAAGCAAATAAATACACATTCAGAAGAAAATAACTTGAGAAAATAAAGCTCCACAAGATAAACAATTAAACTAATGAGTTCAAAACTTTCCTCTGATTTCTGCCCAATTGGCATCAATTTCAGATGTCCAGAAAGCTGTAGATCTGTCCTTTAAGCTCCAAAGTATCATAATTATCCACAACCCCCAAATGAACTAGAAACCATATTTGACTTGCTGTTGGATTATCAGAGTTTTAAGACAAAGTTGGAAAATGCAGTTCTCTATTATATACATCCATGGGGAATAAATTTAATAAATTTCTCTAGGCTATGGATTCTTCAGTTCTACAGATAATTAAGTTGTATTCAATCTATCATACTGGGTGTGTTACATATGATATTTCCAGCTGGTTCAATAACTCTGCAAGGTAGACGTTAGAGACTGAGGCTTAACTATGATTAAATAAATGGCTGGAGATCTAGGCCATAAGAAAGAGCTAGGTTTCCCCCCCAGGTTTATTTGCTTCTAACCCTTATTCTCTCTCTTTTATTGTGCTGCTTGACATTTACCAAGAGAATCAGAGTGCCTTTTTCAAATATATCATCATGGTATGTTAGAGCAAGAATGAGCTCAAAATCATACATTCCCTCATTTGGGGAATGATGATGTTCATATTCAAAAGTGCCAAGTTACTTTACAAAAGTGACCCAGCTGGTAGTGAGAGGATTGACCACCATTCACAGTTAGGAAACTGAGATGCTGAGTTGTCAGGTAGAGTGATCCTAAAAACCCACAACCACCAGAGATTACCAAGGGCAGCCCCTGCACAGGACATGTTCCCAGTAGTCCTGCTAAAGTATTATTTACTCAATAGTGTCAATGAGCTAAGTGCCACAGATTGGGAGGATCAGCGCAGCATCTCCAAAACCTCCAGCACCCCTAGATCCTCCCAAGCCCTCCACCATTGTCCTTCTGCACCCAAGCTCAATGGAATTACTAACAGTTCCCACTCGACTTATGGCCTCCAGAATTGTGAGATAAATTTCTGTTGTTTTAAGCTACCCAGTTTGTGGTAATGTGCAGCAACAGCCCTAAGAAACCAATACACAATACATCGTCCATTCTATCTTGTCATACATAGGTTTTTGCTGGGGCTCCTCCATCCTCATGCACCCTTACCTCTTCAACATTTAGGGGATCAATCTGCAGGGGAATTTTCTCTGATTTTCCAGGCCATTGCATCCATCTCCTATTTGCTGCAATAACATCCTGAGGCCGCCTTGATCAGAGTCCTTATGAAACCATTTTGGATGGATTTTTATTTTTATGTCTCTTGACTTCCCAATAAGACTAGGAGCTTCCTGGGGGCAAGGACAGTGATAATCTCTTGGTCACCTTCAAAACTCTAATATAGTAACTCTGTCAGAGTTGATATTGGGTAAATAATTTGGAAAGAATAAATTTACCAGCATTCATATGCATATTCAGATATGATTTCTGTTTTGTTTTGTTTCAAACACACTGTTTTCAATAAACATTGGAGGTAAAAAGAAGGTTCAGTCTTCAGTCTTCTCCTTTTACCACTTATTCAGTTCAATGTTCCTGAAATTATCTTTAAATATTAGCTTCCTGCTGGCTGTCAGACCCTCTTACAACTTACTGGAAACTGAAAATCTTTAGATTAATCACTTATCCTGATTTCTCCATTAAAATATTTTGACTTGATAAATGGCAGGTCTTGTGCATGTTCCTCTCTGGCTTTTTTTGTTCTTTGCCTGCTTTTTTTCTCCCTTTCTCTTTTCAATAGCAATAACATCTAGAAATAGGGTTTATCAGTTCTTCCTGATGACCAAGGATGAAGGTAAAATATGAAGCAGATTTTCAATGCCGATAGCAACAGAAAGGAACAGGCAGCCCAGACTTGCTCTCGAGCACATTTGCTGTGTTTAAATGAATTTCTTTTCTCAAATCAAGGTACTTGCAGGCACAACATCCCAGAGCCCCAGGATTCTCTTTGACTGCTCTGTGATTTCTCTTTGCCTTGACCTGGATTCTCATCAACACTGGGGATTTGTTTTTTCCTTTGTAACACTGACTATGATGAAATTAGTTGAGGCCCTTTAAAAGCATTTCTGCTTGTACATTTGAAAATGTAAGCATTACATGTGTCCAGCAGCCAGCAATTCTGTATGAACTCTCTCTACGTCTTCTTTCCCTATGCTCCATGGAAACCAAGTTCAGGGGCAATATCTACATGGAGAAGGCTCATGTATTACCACCTTGCAGAAATACTATTTTAGATCACAATTTCCAAGAACAAAAAAATAAAGTTTTGTGCTGAAGCCAGAAACCCAAATTTGAATAAGAAGACCTAGTTCCAACTCCAAGCTGCTACCAGATATAGGATTTGAGACCTCTTTGACAGTCAGCATTCTCATGTGTGAAATAAGTAAGTCAAACATCCCCCTAGGTTTATTTTGAGGATCGAATGAAATATCTATTTTAGATATCCCTATAGAGAAATACCATATACTTCTATCTCTACCTATGTCTGTGTCCATGACTATATCCACATCTGTATCTACGTCTACATCTTCATCTACATCTAAAATGCTCTAGGATGCATAGCACAACTTTGACTACATTCACTGGTTCCTTACCTCATCCTAATTTTTTTTTTCTTATAAAGAATGATCAGATAGCTATATGCAGGGTGAATGGAAGGGAAAAGTGTCTTGACTAGGAACTCCAGGCAAGACGCTGTGATCAGTTTTAAGTAACAGTTTACTTGGACACATCTAAGGGTAGGGGCAGTAGGCTGAACAGAAAAGAATTTAAGAAAAACTGAAAAGAAATAATCAGTAGAAATTGCTGATTGAAATTTGGATTGCTAAACAGCGCAAAAAAGGAGGACCACATCTAAGATTATCTAAATATAGAGATTTGGAGAGAAATTGGGCCAATGTAAGACATACAGAAGAAAGCTCTTATTTTGGGGAAAATTTGGTTTGTTTGTTGTCTGTTTTGGAGAGGTAGAGGCAATGAATCATTCCATTCGTGTAGATAGATTGTGTGGATTTGGGAAACCCATGTGATTTTATTTGTCTTCAGGACTCTATGGTGGTTATGATTTGGAGAGTATCTCTGTGTGTGCCTAGGGTTTTGGCAGTCCCTATATGTATGCAATTGCAGGTTATTATAATATGTACAACACCTCGAGTGCTTTTCCTTTTAAAGTAAATCCATTTGCTTCCAATCTCTGAATCCATTTGGCATTTTGTGTTAATAATATCAGAGATTCGTGTAGTCAGAGGAACTGTTGCTGCTCTTCCCAGGGATTTGTTTCAAGCATTTGAAGATAAAATGCACTCCATCTTCTTATCTACTGTAGCATTTCTGAAATGACAGCTGCTCCTTCTATGGGGGGAGAATTAGCAGATGGACAGCTATGACTGACTGGCAATAAATTCAGTGTCTCTAATCTGAAAAGGGGTCCTCTCTCAAACAGTTTGAAGTTCTGCTTTCTTTATAAGAATCATAAAATGGTGATTATTGCTACAGTTGGCCCTCCGTATCCATGAATATGGAGGGCCAACTGTACTAAGCCATTTTATATAAGAGACTTGAACATCCACGAATTTTGGTATCCATGGTAGTGGGTGCGGGGAAGGTGTCCTGGAACCAATAATCTGCAAATATCAAAGCACGATGTTATTTTTCCCTCCACTAAAAACTGCAAAGTTAAAGGAAAAAATTATCCACTTCATTTTGTTTTTCACAAATAAAGACATTTGATCTGACTTGTCCTCCTTATTTTAAAAAGCGTTAGTTTAAATAGCTAGTTTAAGATAAAGTTTATATGCACTAAATATGCCAGATCTAGGATGCTCAGATATCCAGTTTGTCTAGGAATGTTGCATTTTTAGCTTTGAATGCTTGCATCCCAGTGACTCTCTCAACAAATGCACACCAGAAATGTGATAACCTTGCCTAGATCCTTAATTTTAGAAGGTGGTGCAGAGCTGGAATACTTGACCAAAACTAGGCTGAATTATTTTGCACTGATTGAATGTTTTTAGGCGGGACTTTCACACTCCACTGAGGCTCAGGCATCCTTATCACCTATGTTTTCCTAGATTGTTTCCCACATGCATTATCTTCCTGTTCTTTTCAGGCATTTGCAGCCAATGTCTGGAAAATTCCTAATCCTTAAAACAGGTTTTTTCTCCAGCCTGGGCGACAGAGCGAGACTCTGTCTCAAAAACAAAACAAAACAAAACAAAACAAACAAACAAACAAAACTGAGGTTTTTGTGGGGCATACCTCTTTCCTTAAGAAAAGAGAAGAAAGCTTCTGATCTCCAGAAAATATAGTCATTTTATGATGAAACAAAAGCATCTCAACTGAAGTTATCAAAGAGTCAATCAGCAGCACTAGTCCTAACTAAAGGGTCACTGAATAGAAGCCACCAGCTGCACGATATTCTGAGTAAAAGGGAACTTTAAAGGCTGGACAGTTTCAAGGACAATGATATCACTAAAAATAATTCTTTTAACATTAATTGTGGATCTCGTTTATCTGCTGAGAACAGGAATCATCCAGAGGTTGGGAAACAAGTAATATAACCAAAGGCTTTAACAACTAGATCCTGAACTACCAGGACTCCTAAAGCCAAGAAAGGACCACAAGCAGAGAAAGAGTAAAAGTGAGTCACTTTCTAAAAACGAATCTATAGAGCTGCCTTCAGAATACAAGAGGATTAAAAAATCTCCCATCCGTCCACGACTAAAAAGTAGAGGGACAGAGTCCATCAGACTGAATAAATGATCCCAGGCTCGATAATATTAGTGCCTGCAGCACAGCAAACTCTGGAGCCTAAAGAGAGGCAGCATGTTTGAGATTTAGGCAGCAGCTTCACCATTCACTACACATCCTAGGTGCAGAAGGCAGCCAAGGGTACAAGAGGAGAATATCTATGAAGGCAAAGAGATACATTAAAGCTTCAAGAACACGATGAACAGCATGGGGGACCATCGGCCAGACACTGCACCCAGAGCTTTCCAAATAAACATGTTTGGATGGAGAAAAGGAAAAAAGAGGAAAAAAACAAAAGACAACTTCATTTCAAAGCTACAAAACAACTAGAGTTGTCAGCGACATATTATTATGTTCAGGATATTTTTTGTCACGCAAAATGCTCAGAAGAGTCAATAATCCAGAGAGCAAGGGAAGATAAGAGATCTAACACAGGTGTTCCTACACACCTCCAGGAACCCAGGAACGGGTTACCAGATGTATGATCACCCCAGAGCCCAGAAATGGGAAAGCCAAAATCTTTAAAGATAGGCCAGAAGAACTGACCTGGGTTCAATTGTCATCTTTGTGAAAGAAATTACCCATAGTTAACATTTGAACTTTGGTAGGTCTAAATATAAAATAGTTGTTCTTTATGTCCTTGTTCCTCCAAGGGTAGTCACAAAGGAGGGGCAGCAACATTACCTGGCAGCCTGTTAGATATATAGAAGCTCTAGTCTCAACCCTGAGTCTGCATTTTAACAAAATCCTAACGGACTGTGTATGCACATTAAGTGAAAGAAGCAGTGCTTTCTACTAGACTTTAAGGAAAGAAAGAAAATTAACATTTACAAAGGAATTATTACTTTATAAAGGGATTTATTACCACCATGCTTCCAGGAACTAGAACACATATTTAGGATTTTTAGCATCTCATCTGGAGCAGAGCCAGTTCCAAAAGCTTGAAGACACCCCTACTTACATACTTGCCCACCCCATTTTTCCCACCGTTGTGTTAGTCTCTTACATATTTTAATTTGAACATCAATAGAGAAGATTAAAATGTGGTTTTTACTTCTAAGTTATTTTCGCAAGTCTGATTTCATAATATCATTTGAAAGATCACAAGACCAGGACAACTTCAGCTGAAATCAGCTCAGACCAGATTAAGCGATGAGCCAGATTAGCTGCAAGTATAGAGAGAGCCCTACAGCATCACTTGCATCAATCAAGAGCACGTGATCAGTTCATTCACATTTCTTTTAGTTTTTTTTTTTTTTTTTTTTTTTTT
>NW_012098510.1:705596-728921 GCF_000951045.1 Mandrillus leucophaeus
CCACCTCGCCCGGCTAGCGAAAGTTTCTAAAGCTATGTCATCAGACTATGAAAGAAAAATACATCTCGGGACCCCAAGATCATTAAGCCAAAGGGAAAAGTCAAGCTGGGAACTAATTATTACTTTTATAATAATTAAAGCAAATAGAAACCTTTGAAAAATTCCATACCCACTCCTGATAAAGGCAATCAAGAAAATAAGAATTGATAGATACTGTGTGTGTATATCTATATATACACACACACGCACACACGCATACATTCCTAAAGCCAGGAATTCTAAGTCTTAAAGGAAGAATTTTATTTAATGGAGAAACTCCAGAGGAATTTCCACTAGGAGCAGGCACAAGGTAATGAGGATCACTCTCTCCACAACTCTTCAACGTATGATTAGAAGTATTACCCAATGAACCTAGACAAGAGGCATCATTCAGAAGAATGCAAATCAGTAAAGAAGATGTGAAACCATGTGTACTTGCAGATAACATTACAGCATACCTAGAAAACCAACTATTAACTCAAACAGTAAAGGAATTCAGTGAAGTAGCAGGATACAATATTAGCATACAAAAGTAAATTTCCATATAGGAGAGTAGTTGAATAATTTGGTGCAGTCACAAAATGAGGTATTATGCAACTATGTAAAAAAAGAGGAAAATCCCAATGAGATGATATGGAGTGGTAATTTTTAGGATATGGAGTTAAATGATAAAGTTGAATGAAATACAACTTTTAAAAATAAAAATATACAGTTAAGGGATAACATAGCATAACTAAGAATGAAGGAGATGAACAATATACATGCATTTATTCCTTTGTGCAAAAAATACAAGAAAGATAAATCAGAAACTAATAAGACTGATTGCCTAGTGAAGGCTGGTGGACATGGGGTATAACACATAGAGAATAGGTAACTGGGAATGGGGTAAGAAGATTGAGGGGCAAGTGACATTTCCCTGAACACACCTTTTTATCTAATTTCAACTTTTAGAACCAAGTTAACATTTCACATATTCATATCAATCAATAAATAAATATAATCAAACACAGGAGCCACGGAGAAAACCCAAATGAGTTACAAACATTTATAAATAAACTCTGCCACAAATGACTAACACTAAAGGAAGTAAGAAGAAAAGAACTGAACTGAGTAACTTTAGAAAATAAAATTTTGGCTTTAAATGATAAAGCTAAGGACAAAAAGAATGATACACGAATTTGTTTTTCATAGCAGTATACAATTCTGAGCTAGCAATTCTAAAACTACTTTATGTGTATTCTAGGATTGAATAAATAAGTAAATCAATTATGAATAAAAACAACCAGGTTTCTCATAGTTACAGAAAGGAATTACAAATAAGGAATTAACACTGTGATGTTGTACTGAAATCAGAGGTATCAGCATGAACTATGATTTTATATTTACAGACAGATGGATAAAGAAATAGATGTGTGTGTGTATTCAAACATCTATTTCCTAGCTCTGTCTACTAGAAGAACCAAGAAATACTAACACCCTATTAGCAAGAAACATATCTAGTTCCCAGATATCAGGTTCTAAATACCATTAGTCAATAAAAGAAATCAGGGCTGCTTGAAGAAATGCCTGGTTTCAGAGGTGGGGCAGAAGAAAAGAATATCCGTCTAGAACAGAATATGTAATGGTGCCAAAAAGTAAGGGAGTATTTTTAAATAATGGGGACATGTTGAAATGATGCAGAGATCAATTCTAAGGGAACCACAATGGCAAAATTCAGTAAGATTTGACCACAAACAATAGTACTATGTTATAACCCATAGAATAAATTAAATATTCATAAATTCATAGTGATATAAATAAATAAGTAGGGAAGAAGAAGCAGCTCTTAATTTTAGTAGAATTCCAGTTAGTACATAGAGAAGTAGATTTATAAATTTAGAGAAAAATTTAAAAAACTTATCATTTGACGAACATCACAGTAATAATTGATACAAGCAACAATCAGCAATGTAGCTAAAGTTAGTGGGTAAAAGTGTGATGAGCAATGGAAGATTTACATAGACTCAGAGTATCTCCCCACAAGACACTTACTATTCCCAAAGGAAACAATAGTAACTTTATGATGGAGAAGTCTGGAAGACACCACTTTATTCAAATGATCAAAGTTAATACCACCATTTGTGAGGCATATCAACATCACACACCCCTGATATGATACAACTGAGAAGGGTACAACATCACCTGTGTGACAACCTTGCCAGAAATACAAAGTCACTATTTAATAATGAGGAAACATGAGACAAACCCAATTCAAGGGATATTCTATAACTCACCAGTACTCTTCAAAAAAGTCAAGATAAACAGAAAAAAAAACCCTGAGGAACAATTTTAGATTAGAGGAGATTGAGAAGACACAACTACTAAATGCAATATATGATCCTGAAAAAACAGCATTATTGGAATGATTGGTTAAATCTGAATAATGTATGTAATTAATACTAGTGTATTAATGTTAATTTCCAGGTTTTAATCATTATCTTACAGATATGTAAAATGTTAGCATTTAGGTAAGCTGGGTGAAAGATATACAGGAATATTTTTATACTATTATTATAACTTATTTGACAGATATAAATTATTTCAAAATAAATACTTAAAAGAGTTTCAAAAGTTATAACTTGAAAAAAGGAAAAAATCTATAATTTATAAAAAATAAGAATTAGAAAAACTAAAAAATCAGGTAATAATAAATGGTTTAAAAAAGGAAATATCGTTTTGTAAATAAAACCTAGTGTAGAAAGAACACAAACATGAATAAATAAGACAAATAATGCCTTTAGACAAAAATGTAAAATTAAAAACTTTGTTTTAATTCTATAGAAGGGCAGAAAAAGATAACAAGGACTCAAGGCAAAGTGACAAATATTGAAGACAGGCAAAGAACACCTAACATAGTAGTTTCTGAAAAAGAAAAACAAAGCCAAGGATCAAAAGAAATACTAAGACTTCAACCAACACCAAGAGATAATCTAGTGATATTACTGGATTTTAAAGAAAAGAAACTCATTGGAAATCTAGGTAATAACAGGATAGGACTTACCGAGGAAAAATTAGATTACCCCTTTTTGAGGACAATGCTTCAAAAGAAAATTGAACAGGGATATTCAAATAATTAAATAAAAATATTTAAAGAAAGAAAATGTGAGACAATGATTTGAAGTCCAGAAAAACTGATTTTTCAAATATAGAGGTATAGACAAATTATCATCAATATTCAGAAACCTAGGAAATATCATTCCCCATAAGCCTTGTCCTTAAAAATATATTAGAAAAACCCAGATAAACAAAATGAGCAGAAAGATATGGACATTTTCAATTTTTGCAAAAGTAATTTGAGGACACCTCTGCCACAGACTTGATTTTACCTTATTATAATGGTTTCTTCCACTAGACATTCAGCACTTTGAAGACAAGATAGTGTTTTGTGCACCTCTGTGTCCCTAGAGCCTGAAAGAGTAACTGGAACACAGATATTATTTCATAAACATATATTCACATGAATTAAAATGGCATTTAATTGTATATTTTAATGCCCTAAACTGTGCTCAAAACCTTTTTGTTAAACCTAAAAAGCAAAATAAATGCTTTCTGACACCACAAAGCAAGAACACATTATTCTCTACATTTATTTATATCTCGGTTGTTATGTCTGTGATGTAAAATGAAATGGATAATTATATATTTCATTTAATATTGAAAGCTCCTATCACAGGAAAAATAAACGAGCCCTACTTCATCCTTTTGTTTTAAACCAGGTGACTATCAAAAACTGTTCTTCCTCCCAATCACCATTATCTCAATCATCATCATCATCACCACCATTATAATTCACATTCATTAAGCACTTATTTTGAACCATGCCTTTTATTAACTGCTTATATGTATTCTCCTCATTGATCTTCACAACCACCCAGAGGCATTTGTAATTATAATTTCCATTTTGCAGATGAGAAAGTTGAGATTTAGAGATGTTAAATAACCTGCCGAAGGTCACACAGATAGAGTAGCCTCTGAATAAATAGTAAACTATGTAACAGAGAAGACAGTTACTTATATGATGCAAAAATGTCTTAGCCATCTAATTCGCATGATTTATCCAGTGTTTGCAATGGATGAAAAGGGATGGGGAAGAAGCCCACGGAAATGAAAGGTGTCTGCTTCCCACACCTGTATGAACCAATGTGTCTCAGCTTCTGTCTGATTTGCCTGTTGAACTTTGGAGTCCAATTTTGTTTGAAGAAAGGATTGCACTGCTTAATATTTTAAAAATAGATGGGCTGTGAGGCCAATGCTGTCATCTGACCATAAGCCTTAGAAATCTTTTGACATCTTTGTGGTTTTCTTCTATGTAAAATTAATATTCCTATTCCCATTTGACAAGTTTGTATCAGGTACAAAATTATATTCAAAAGACAAAAATGTCATATAAAAAACATTTTATTCACTAATTCACCATACATTTGTTGTTCAACTAGAACACCTACTATGTGTCAGATACTATTCTTATTCTGAGGATTCCAGCAGTGAATAAGTCCTTCCAGGAATTTACATTCTGGGGATTATTATCAAGTGCCAGCTCCAAGCACATATCATGTCTCTCTTATTCTGTCGGTTTCTCAGCACCAACCCATCACAGTGGTCAGAAGGTGACAGACAATGAATTCACCTTTATCTGAGGAATAAATGAAAGTCAACTCCCCATTCTACTGCTGTCAGAATATTCTTTCTCTGGACAGTCAATCTCTAAATTAAAACTGCAGCTTTATTTTTTACTGTGAATTCAACAGATTTAATTATGAAATATTGATAGTTCCTGATCATCTCCATCTCAGCCGAGGCTTCCCCTAGGCTGCTGCAGTCTGCTTTCGATTAAAAGTCATTGTATGCTCTTTGTTGGAGAGAAACCTTTAATAGAAAAATATCATGTAATGTTCAAAATCATTAACGTTAAGAAAAATAGACATTGTTTTGTATAAAGTTGCAATGGAACTTCTAGTCTCCTAGCCCTAATGCAAAAAAGTTGATAAAGAAATTAGAGTCCTGTGATGAACCATAAGACCCCATATTTATTTTCCTAGTTGGAAAGAATGCATCAGGTTTTACTTGTTCTTTTTTTCTATGCCTAAGAGCCTTCCTCATATTCAGATAAATTTTCTTTACAGACCAGAAAGGAATCTCCCTGGTGAGTGGATCAAGTCCAAATGTGTCTCTAGAGAGTAACAACTCTTCTCTTTCCAGATAACTAGTAGATGTAGAAAAGAAGGTGATTCTTATGCTTTCTTCAGAGGATGTCAATGTGTCTAACTCTGGGGGTATAATAAAATCCTCATTCATCTCTTAGGACAAGGAACACAGATACAGAAAAATAATTTCTGCTGATTGGGTCTTTAAGTAGCTAGGAAACATTTATCCCATTCCCTGAAAGCAATACTGACTGCCAATACCATCCTAGGTAAAGGAATGGCAACAGTCATCTTGGAATTCTGGAGTTCCTTTTCCTTGATTTCTGGTAGGAGAAAATGGATAGCACTCAGTGCTGAAGAAGAAATCAGAAAAGAAAAAAAAAAAAATAGAGCTTTAGCCTTGGTTTGACACTTGCTACGATGTAATCCTAAGCAAGTTCCTTAGTTTTGGTTGGCTCAGAGATGTTGTTTTGTTTGTTTGGTTGTTGTTATTGTTGTTTTTAAAGCAGAAAATTAGAACACATGATCTCTATCCAAGGTGACTTTCTCCTTTGAAAACGCTAATTCTAGGTAAAGGCATGCAAAAGAAAAGACAAAAGTGACAGTGGCATACATAAGGTGAAGAGAAAGAGAGGGGATGTAGGTTAAAAGGTTTTATCTTTTGAAATCCAAATTCATAAGGAGAAAAACTGCCTACGATTTATTATCTTCCACATAAATTGCAGCTATTGCCTCCTCACTGTTTTTCTCCTCTCCTATCTCTCATAATGTTTCTCCTCCAATTTGACATAATTCCAAATGTATATTCAAATTCTTTCACTGGCTCCTGTTACCTAAAAAAGAATGCGTAAACTACTTTGGCTGACATTCAAGATTTTCTACAAACTGGTCTCAGTTCATCAGTCCAATTCAATCTTCTATTGCTGCCCAACACAAACCCAGTGGTCCAAGCAAACCATATTTCCTTATTGTTCCCAGGCCACTACGTGCTCTCCTAACTCTCAGATCCTCTCACCTGCTGATGGAGCCATGTCTCCAAGTCCCAATCTTTTTCTTCTCCATCTCTTTCTTATCCTACTTGTCTTTCAGGAAACTTACCAAGCCTTGCCCCTCTTATGAGACTTCCTTTGACTACAATCTATAGCAATTTCTCCAACCTCTAAAATTCCTTAAGAAACCAAAAATGGTGAAAAGTTTATGTGTATGTCACCAGATTCTGGCTGTGTGCATTCTAGTCTGGATCTCTTGCTGTATAAATTTGGCCAAGTTATTTCACTTTGTTAAATTTTGGAGTGTTCAATATCAGAGGACGAATACTCCTGTCCTTTGATTTCTACCTAAGGGTGATATCAGTATTTAACTCACAGGATTTTTGATTGTTTGTTTCTTAGGCTTAAGTGTCATAACACACTTAAGGCACTTAGCAAAATGCTTCGTACATGATCAGTGATGAACAAATGTTTGCATTTTTTAAAAGCAGTTCTTTTTAGCATTCACATTTGCATCACCATCAATACTGTCCTGAGATTTCACTTAACTACAGATTTAGATTATAAATCATTTGAGGATAGTACTGCATCTTGTATGTTTATTGAATCTGCTTCAATACTCATCATCATGTCCTACATTTAATGGATCTCAGAAACGACTTGTAATACACAATCTTAGAGACTAATTGGATCATCAATATAGGGCTTTTTTGAGACTTTCAGTAAATCATAAGAATAAAATGAAAATAAGAGGAGAAAAAAGCTATATTTACCATTTAATCCTCAAAAAATCCTATTTTATATTTGAAGAAACTGCAGTTCAGAAGGTTTATGTAACTGTTCATAGACTCGTATTTCAAGCACGAATTTGATCCCAGGTCTTTAGCCAATGAAAAATAGGTGTCCTGGAAAAAGTCTGGAAATTTCTTTACCTAAAACACAATCTTTTTCTAATCCCTTCTTTTTTCTCACTATTTTTCCCCTCTCTCTCAACACGCTCTACTATTTTGTCGCAGAAAAGCTTTTATGTTGGTTTGAATTCTATCCAGATCTTCCACAGCCTGTTGATATTGTTCAGCTGAATCACACACACAAGTGGTTCCAGGAAATTAAAAGGCAAATGACAGGCCAGGCACAGTGGCTCACGCCTGTAATCCCAGCACTTTGGGAGGCCAAGGCGGGCAGATCACGAGGTCAAGAGATCAAGACCATCCTGGCCAACATGGTGAAACCCCACACTAGGCTTCCTAAACAAAGAAGGAAGGAACACCAACTACCCTCTCTCTATTATCATTAAATGGCTCGCCTAATCACTGGCTGCTCAGGTCAAATACATTACAGTCATCTTTAAGGCATCCTTATCACATACTCGTAATCCTTTAACAGCAAATCTTACAGAATCTGTCTTCAAAATATTTAATATATCCAGAAACCAAGTACAACTCACCACTTTCAACACTACCACCCTGCCTAAGCCACTATTTTCTTTTACCTGGACCACATCAAGGGTTTCTTAACTGCTTTCATTCTACCTGGCAGTCTCTTTCCCCAAATATCCATGGTTTACTCTCTCAAGTTTCTGTTCAAATGTCATCTCATCATAGAGGATCTTCTTCCCACCTTTCAGCTGCTTGTTACCCTCCATTTTCCAACCTGTATTATTTTCCTCACTACACTTAACACTATCCATCATTGTATTACATATCCACCCTAGTTTAGTTCATGTTCCCTCTTCCCCACTAGAGTGTAGGCTCAATGATAACATGAGCCTTACCTATTTTGTTCAACTACTGTATCCTCAGCCCCAAAAAACAATTCGTGACACATAGAAATCAGCTTATCAATAAAGAATGAATGGATGAATTCTCCAGTCTCTAGTTTCTGGGAAACATATTTTTATGGTCTGAGTATATTTTCCTTTTAGAATAGTTGCAGGTTGAATACAGATATGGTATTAATGGATCTTCCATGAAATGATTAGATCTTCATCTTTCTTACTGATAAGTAAGCTTGATTCTTTTCAGTGATCTAGCTCCTTCAAAGATATTGCATTAACATTTTAAGGTTATTTTACTTTAATTTATTTCCACTAAGATCCAAGGAGAGAATCAGAGGGCTTTATCATTAGGAGTTTGGCTGCATCTTTTTATTCAGGGAGTCATTTTTGCAATATGAGAAACCAAAACATCTTTATAGTTAGGTCTTATGGATCAGAAAAAAAAATGTTATCTTCAGTTCACTGGGTATTTTAAACTAAAATATACACTTCGAGCTAAACATAGTCAATATGACTTTTATATATATTTATAAAAGAAAATAATTCTCACAATAATATTCCTTAAGAAAAATTATCCTACATGACATGATACCTGCTTTCCTTCTTTGTTGCTCTCCCTTAAAGGTGAGAAAATCTCAAATAAATCTTCAGGAAATAAAATGTACACATTTATTTATTCCGTGCCAATCCTTTTAGTACAAGACTCTAGGTGCTACCTCTCCCCTCCCTCTAAGGCTCCAAATTGGGTAACCACAATTATCAGGAAGGGGCTGCTTTCTCCTTTCACTCTGTCATCAGTTCTGAATTTATATTTTACTGGGCTCTGTCAGGTATAGTGCAGCAGATGGCAAGTGGAATCCAATTAGTGATGTCTTGCAAATTGTGTCAAGACTCTTCAATTAAGGTTGTTTTCTTGAAAAGCTATTGGATGAGTGTTAGCTCTGTTCACAGGCAAAAGGAATCAGCACTGCACTGGTCCTTATTTGACATGACTCAAAGCTTCCTGAATGGAAACAGACTTTTTTCCAGGGGCATTTGTTGAAAAAAATTAGAGGCAATTGCTAAACATCATGGATCTCCAAGACAGTAGAAAACAGTTGGACAACCATTGGGCAAACCACCAAACTTAAAACTAAAAGGTGGGGAGAAAATGTCCACAGGGAGATTTTGAAAGCTCTAAAATATTTCGAGAGACCTGCGTGCGTAGGATTGTGTGTACACTCGGCTATGTGCGTGCTCAGGAAAGACCTAAAAAGGCCCTGAGCTCTCAGTTGTGACGAACTTTGAGGCTCTGAACAAGCAGGAAGTGAAGATTAAAGAAGAGATGTAAACTGTCTGACTGAGCGTTGAAGACATGCCCAGACATCAACAGTAGGTTCCCTAGCAAATACTATGACACTTACTGGTTACAGAACACTAAGAAACTCTGTCTAATCATTAGAAGACCGCTAAGCTAACCAAGCAAAGACTTTAATGGCCACACATGACAAGAACATAGACTTTACAGATTAGTTCAAGAAGTCACTAAACAAACAACAACAAATCCTGGGTTTGGGGAAGAATCTGATTTCCAGAATTGCAACATTATGTATTTAAAATTTCTACTTTTCAGCAAAAAAATTATGAGATATTTGCATTGGGAGTTATACCTGATGTAAATGACGAGTTGATGGGTGCAGCACACCAACATGGCACAAGTATATATATGTAACAAACCTGCACGTTATGCACATGTACCCTACAACTTAAAGTATAATAATAATAAAAAAAAAAGAAACTGTAGACCATATACAGAAAATATAACAGCTAGTAGAAACTATCCCTGTGCAAGCCCAGATATTGAACTTACTGTCTAACACTTAAATAAGCTATTATACATATGTTTAAAGAACTAAAAAGAGAGAGAAATACAGGTCTGAAGAACTAAAAGAAAGTGTGAGAATGATGTCCCAGCAAATAGAAACTATCATTAAAAAACAAAAATTATACAAAATAATCAAATATAATTTCTGGAATTCAAAAGTACAATACCTGAAATTTAAAAATCACTATAGATACTCAACAGAAGTTTTGCACAGACAGAAAAAGTATTCAGTGACTGGAAGAGGGGGGTGGTCAATGGGATTATCCACTTTCATAAATAGAGAGAAGATAGGACATAAAAAATTAGCAGAATCTCAGAAACCACTGGGACACCATCAAGCATACAAACATACATCTAATAGGAGTTCCAAAACAAAAGGGGAAAAAATAGAGAGACAAAGAGACAGAACAAATAGTTTTTAAAAAATGGCTGAAAACTTCCTAAACTTAGTGAAAAACATTAATTTAATCTACACATCCAAAAATCTCATTAAACTCCAAGAAAGATAAACTCAGGGTCCACACCTAGACATGTAATAACCAAAATATCAAAAGAAAAAGAGAATTTTGAAGCAACAAGAGAGAATTGACTAATGCTATACAAGAGACCTACAATGAAATTAAGAACTAATTTTTTTTCAGAAACTGTGGAGGCCAGAGTCAGTGAGATGATATACTCAAAGTGCTAACACAAAAAGACTGGACATCAAGAAGTCTATACTTAGCAAAACTATTTTTTAATGGAGAAATTAATTTATTTCCTAATGAAGAAAATAGTAAGAGAATTTATTGCTATGAAATCTGCCATACAAGACACACTGAAGGGAAGGTTTCACGCTTAAATGAAAAGACACTAGACAGTAACAAGAATCCACATATAAAAAAATCACTGATAAAGTTAATACATATGTAAATATAAAAGGCATTGTAAGTGTATTTTTAATTATAACATTTCTTCCCTGATTTAAAAAACAATGGCATAACCTGTAATTATAAACTGTGCTGATGTGTATACAATATATGAAGATGTATTTTGCATGATAATAACACAAAGAAAGGGGAAGGAAATGAAGCTATATAATAACACATTTTGTATACTATTGCAATTAAGTTTATTTTAATCTGACTAGATTGTTAGATATCAATATTATAAATCCCCAAGGCAGTTACAAAAGAATTCAAAAAATACTATAAAACTAACTAAAACAAATTCAAATAGTACCTTGAATATTTATTAACTCAAAAGAAATGAGAGGAATGCGAAAACAACAACAAAAAACACATAGAAATATAGAAAACAAATAGCAAAATGATATACATAAAACCTTTTTTAAAATCAGTAATCATATGAAATGTAAATGGATTAAACAATTCAATCAAAAGATTTAGATTAGAATGGATTTTTTAAAGTGTTCCAACTACAAGCTGGCTATAAGAGATATACTATGAATTCAAAGACACAATGGGTTAAAAGAATGAAAAGAAAATACCATGGAAACAGTAACCAAAAGAAAGATAGAGTGGCTATAGGACTATCAGATATAATATACTTTAACTCACAAACAGTTACAAGAGACAAAGAAGGACATTAAATAATGATAAAGTGTTAATTCATCAAGAAGCTACAACAATTGTAAATATGTGCACAACTAATAACAAAGCACCATAATGCATGAAGGAATAACTAAAAGAAATGAAGTAAATAGTCAATTCACCAAAAGTCGTTGGAGATTTCAATTCCCCACTTTCAGTAATGGAGAGAATACACACAGAATCAAAAAGGAAACATAAGATTTGCATAACAATATGAAACAAGTAGATTAACAGACATCTATAGAACACTTGGTCCAACAAAAACAGAAAGCACATTTTTCTCAAGCGCACACATTCTGTAGAGTAGATCACATGGTTGGCCATAAAACAAGTTGTAATAGTAAAGCAAGTAAAAACAAGATTAAATCATACAAATATATTATTTGACCAAAACCAAATTAAATTAGATATCAATAGCAGAGGGAAGTTTGGGAAATTTATAAACACATGGAAATTAAACAATGCACTCCTAAATAATGAATGGGTCAAAGAAAAAATTACAATAGAAATTAGAAAACATTTTGACATTAATAAAAATGAAAACACAGCATATCAAACCTTACAGGATAAAGCAAAAGCAGAAAAAAATACATATTTGTAAATGCCTATATTAAAAAAAGATTAATTATTTAAAAAAAGAACACTCACAGTTCAATAATCTAGCCTTTTATATTAAGAAACTAGAAAAGAAGAGGAAATTAAACCTGAAGCAAGCAGAAGAAAAGAAACAATAAATATTAGAAGAGAAATACATAAAATACAGAATAGAAAAACAGTAGAAATGTCAATGAACTAAAAGTTGGTTCTTTGAAAACTGATAAACCTTTTTGCCAAACTGACGAGGAAAAAAAGGAAGAGAAGATACAAACTATTAAAAGGAGAAATGACAGAGGGAACATTACTATTAGCCTTACAGAGGCTGTAAGGAAATACTATGAATAATCACATGCCAACAAATAAGAAAATCTAGATGAAATGGACAAAAAGTTAGAAAGACACAATTTACCAAACCTGACTGAAAAAGAAATAGAAAATCTTAAATTCAAATAGACCTATAATAAATAAAAGCTTGAATTATTAATCAACAAAGCTCTCACAAATCAAAGCTCAAGGCAAAGTATATGACTTCACTGGTGAATTCTGCATGGCCTCACTGGTGAATTGTACCAAACTTTTACGGAAGAATTAAAACCAATCTTTCACAAAACTTTCCAAAACACACATAAGAAGGAAACAATTTCCAACTCATTCTATGAATCCAATATTATCCTGATAGCAAAACCAAAGATACCATGGGAAAAAAAGCTACAAAAGTGTCCCTGATAAATATAAGCCCAAAATACTCAAGAAAATACTAGCAAATCAAATCTAACCACTTATAAAAAAGATTATATATGTTGTTCACGAACAAGTGAGATTCATCTCAGGATTGGAAGGTTCGTTCAATGTATGTAAATCCATCAGTGTGATACACCATGTTAATAGAATAAAAGGTAAACACAATCATCTCAAGAGCTACTGAAAAAACATTTTATAAAATCCAGCATATGTTCATAATAAAAACACGTTTAAAAAAAAAACTAAGAAGGGAACTTCTTCACTCTGATAAACCCACAGCTGTTATTCTACTTAATGATAAAAGACTGAAAGTTTTCCTGCCATGATTTTGAATGAACCAAGGTTGTCTGCTTTTACATCGAATCAACATTGTGTTGTGGATCCTAGCCCAGAGAAATTACTCAAGAAAATGAAATTAAAAGCATCCAGATAGGAAAGGAAAAAGTAATACTATCTTTATTGGCAAATGATACAATCTTGTATATAGAAAATTCTAATTAATTTACAAAAAAATAGAGGTAATAAACTAGCTCAGCAGGGTTGCAGAATTAAGATTAATGCACAAATATCAATTTTATTTACATACACCAGCAATGAACAATCTAAAAATAAAATTTAAAGGCCAAGTTTACTTACAATAGCATTAAAAAGAATAAAATACTTAGGAATAAATTTAACCAAAGAAGTGTAAGGCTTTTACACCACAAAAGACAAAACATTATTGAAAGAAATTAAAGAGTACTTCAACAAATGGAAGATACCCTGTATTCATGAACTTGAAGACTTGATATTATTGAAATGGCACAACTTCCCAGACTGATCTACAGCTTCAACACAATCTCTATTATAAGTCCGTCTGGGTTTTTTAATTTTCAAAATTTGACAAGCTAAGCTTAAAATTCACATGGAAATGAAAAGAACAAGGAATACATAAAGCAGTATTGAAAGAGAATAAATCTGGAGGACTTACACTTCCAAATTTCAAAATCAGTTACAATTATCAGAGCAGTATGATACTGTAATAAAGATAGACATAGATCAATGAAAACAGAAGTGAGAGTCTAGAAATAAGCCCATATATTATTGATCAAATCATTTTCTACAAGGATGCCAAGACAATTTAATGAGGAAAAAATAGCCTTTTCAACAAATGGTGCTAGGGGAACTGAATATCCACACATAAAAGAGTACACTTGGACCTTCACCTCAAGTAATACATGAAAATTAACCCCAAACCAATTATAGATCTAAATGTAAAAGCTAAAATTATAAAACTCCTAGAAGAAACATGACAATAAATATTTGTGACCCTGGGTTAGGGTATGGTTTCTTAGATATAACATCAAAAGCAAAATTAAAAACATAGATAAACTGAATTTCACCAAAAGTAAAAACTATTGGGTATCACAGGACACTATCAAGAAAGTGAAAAAGACACCCTGCAGAATGGGAGAAAATATTTTCTTATATTCAATAATACAAACAACCCAATCAAAGGCTAGGTGAAATATTTGAATAGACATTTCTCCAAAGAGGATATACAAATGACCAATAAGCTCATTACAAGATCTTCAACATCATTAGTCATTAGGTAAATGAAAATCAAAATTACATAAAGATACCATTTCATACCCACTCCAATGACTAAAATAAAATGTAGAAAATGACAAGTGTTGGAGGGAATGTGGATCAGTTGAAACTCGTATATATAGATGGCGAAATATAAAGTGGTTCAGCCACTTTGAAGTAGGTTTGCAGTTCCTTAAAGTGTCAAATATAAAGTCCCCATCTGATCCAGCACCATATTATCTGACAGTTCTACTCCTGGATATATATCCAAGAGAACTAAAAATACATGTCCACATAAAATCTTGCACATGGATGTTTATAGCAGCATTACTCCTATCAGTCCGAAAGAGGAAACAAGCCAAATGTCCATCAACTGATGATGAATAACAAATGTGGTATCCCCATACAATGGAATATTACTGAGCCATAGAAAGAAACAAAATAGTGATGCATTCAACAACATAGATGAAACCTTGAAAACCTTGTGCTGAGTGAAAGAAGGCAGACACAAGAGGCCATATATTATATGATACCATTTTTATGAAACATCCAGAATAGAAAAATCCACAGACATGGAAAGCACATTAGTGATTGCTGGGGACTGAGAGGAGGGGAAAACAGGGAAGAATGGCTAACAGCTTTCTTTTGGGGAGGTGAAAATGCGCTGGAATGAGACAGTGGTTGTACCACTTTGTGAATATGTTATAAACCACTTTACCCACTTGAAATAACTGAATAGCATGGTATATGAATTATATCCTGATTTTTAAAATGTAATTGCAAACATTATGAAAAATACATTTCATATTCCAAATAGTCCATTCATTAACCCCTTAATTACCATTTACTCTTTCAGCATATGGCTACCTATTTCCATACGAGAACTTGGGATAACCTATTCTTAACTTTCCAGTTTCTTGTGTGAATCTGCAACTTTCATTTTTAGAAGCCAACCACAATTTATTAGCAAGTTATCTAAAACCTAATGATTGTCAAGAAGCCATGAGACAAACATAAAGACTCCCTCCACAAACGTATGCATCATAAAAGGAATTTCCAGGGCTGACTCCAACAGCCAGCCTCATAAAGCTCTCAAGTCCCACCTCTGTGATGGACAGGTATCTGTCTATTCTTTAGAAGAAGGAAATAGCACCATTTTCTTCAGTTGTCCATTTTGTCCGGCAAGTCAGCATGACTACAAACTTAGGAATTCTTCAGCTTTCACACAACTAACATAAAAATAGCTCAGATTGGCAACTGACAAGCTCTTTCAGTAACCAAGGGAGTCACACCTGTAAAGCTGCTAGGTATTCACAGGTGACTTCCCTGATGCTATAATGTGATGTTAGTTAATTTGATCTCTCTGAAGAAGGAGGAACAATTCCCTGCTCCCTCCATTTATATAACAATAGAATGTTTCTGCTGCTCATTTGAAACTATATCTACTGACTGCTAACCAGGTCACTACTTTCACTTACCTAGTTGGCAGTTTAAGATGGCATAATGATTTATTTACAATTTACAACTTTAGCTTCCTTTAATGCATTTAAAATGCATACCTCCTACTAGCTGAATCCATGCTCAAAACCTCATTCTATGGGATCAGTCCAGAATTGAACTGTAATACCAATTAGTAGAGGATGCATTACCTGTTTGATATTCTGCAATAAATAACTTCAATTCAATGTACAGTCCTCCTTTTCAGACTGAATCAACACACTTTATAGCTCCTACCAGGCAATCTTGCTGTGGTAATCCTTTCCATAGATTTGGTTCTTGCTTTGGAAACTCTTCCTCAACTTCTAAAATATTTCTTTGTCTAAGTCCAGCTTTCCTGGTTCCATTACACTTCATTCATAATTGCATAGCCACAGACCCCAACCCTTCTCAAACCCATATTATTCTTTTCTCCTGGAATCCCAGCCTAGCCAGAATCATCAGGCCTCCTGCTTCTTGAGGAGAGATTAGACAATTCTCAGAATTAACAATAGCATGTCTTTCTATGCCAGGCAAAAATTATCATTACTCCCTTTGCTGATAACTGTTGGTTGTCAAGTATCTGTGTGGTTATAATTGTGTCTAACTATAATAATTTTACTAAATAAGAACTTTGTTTCTCTCCATAAGGAGAGGTCCCTCTGTTCCTTCCATTTAAAATATTAGAGAGGATGAGCTCAGAGCTGTAGTCCATTTCTGGTCAGAATGTGGAATTGGGTAAAGAAGTATATCTGTGTCACTCTTCATGGACAGGCGGTCTAGTACACAGGCCATTTCTGTAGATAGATACATGTTGCACCAAGTCCATCTAGTACACAGGCCATTTCTGTAGATAGATACATGTTTCACCAAGTCACCTTTTCTATTTCTCTTCAAAAAGCAGGTGTGTGCTAACTGCCTCATGGTCGTATTCCTTAGGAGAAGAGTAATACGGGAAGAAAAATTCAGGCCTCTACTTTGGCAATTGGCAAGTGATCCTTACATTTTAAAATCGCTTTAAGAAGCCCTTTTCCTAATTTCCTGCCTTCACTCCTCATAGTTTTACATAAAACGTTAAATATGGGAATTTCCTTTGTTTTCCTAAATTGATGATGATTATTCTCACCAGAATCTTGTAAATAGGCCTTGCAATTCTCCAAAATTGCAGGGATGTATGAAGATATTTTAAAATTATGGGTACAGAAATATCTTAAACAATAGAAGGATTACACACATACCAAGTAATATTGTCATTCCATTATTACTGGGTTTCCATCTACTCACAATGTCATTTTCTAAACCCAGTAATCAATCAAATCATGTGACAAATCTGGGAGAAAAGTATGGTAACACAGTGAATATCTGGTTCAAATTTCTTGCCAGTGGATGAGAAACACTCTTGTCATAGATGAAGCTTTTTGTGTTAATTCTGATGCTAAATCACGCAGTTTTATTGAAGAAGCATGTATGGTGCAACCTCTGTACCACTCAAATGTATATTTAGTACCTGTCATGGCACTAAGATATAATCCCAAGAAGTCTACCGTCTAGTTATTGAGGCCTGTCAACCAAAACCATAAATATGTGAAAGAGATAAAACTGAGGTGTGGAAGCAATTAATTCTGAATTGGGGGTCAATTATAAAAAGGAAAGCAGACAGCCATTTATAATTACAAGTTAATGTGTTATGTTTCCCTGGGATATTTCTAATTATGAAATGAAGGACCCTATCTTCTGTTAATAGAATTTCCAATGTCTGTAAAATCTTAATGGAAAAAAATTTTGTTTAAACACAGAAGATTGAATATAGGCACTCATTCATTATACCTCCAAGAAACCCCCTCCAAAATTACTGTAAAGAATTTTAGAAATATTTATAAATCTTCAGACACAAAGAAAATAGCAAAGAAGGATGATAACAGACAAGAAATATCTAAATATTGAGAGATTGAAAGCAGATGGTCTAGCGGTATGTGATTTAGCAATTCAGAGATCCCTCAAACTTATGTGCCAAAAGGAAGCAAGCCAATTTACGTGAGAAAAAGGTCAGGAACTGGGTGCACCAGGTAGCTCTGAATGTGAGACTTACAGAAAATGTCCAAAGACAGAAGGCTTGGTTGAAAGTCTACATTAGGAGCAATCAGATCCTGAGTCCCATACTCCAGGTTATAAGACTAAGCAATTTCCCCTCCCGCTCCAGGTCAGAAAACGGGAGATTTATTCCCATATGATTGGGCCCCAGGTCCCTAACCTAGGGGCATGAAACACAGCTGAGGGAAGGGTGAGGTCCCATAATAAAAACAGGAGGACACATTTCAGTGAAAATAAACAGAAATGTTTTGAACGTTTAAACATTCCCTTCAAAGCAATGGCAATGATATTGTGAGAAGATTTAAGAGTAGTAATGATAAATAACTGAAAGTAGCAAAGAAACATTTCAAGGAGCTGAGGGAAAACAATTTTTAAATTAGAATTTTGTAACTCGACAGAGTATCATTCCAATGAAGATGAAATAAAGACATTTTCAGACATAAAATGAGGTTTAAAATTTACTTCTCGTAAATTAGTAGTAAAGAACTACTAAAGGATATATTTTAGAAAGAAGCAAAAAAAGGCACAGAGAAGGGAAGCAAGATGCAAAATTTACATAACTACTGAATATAAAATAGCTGACTTTCTTTGCTTCGAATAAGTGATATTAAAATTAAAAACAGTATCATGGAAGATGAGAAAGAGTGTTTGATGGCTAGTTAAGTCAGCGTTGCTAATGTCCTCATCTCATTTGGGAAGGTATTGAGATACTGCATATCTTTAGATAATGTAAGAAACAAAATTTAAATTAAAGATTTATTTTAGATTGTGGTACTCATTTCACAATGTATATGTATATCACAACATCATGTTGTACACCATAAATATATTCAATTTTTATTTGTCAAATATACTTCATTAAAACTAGAAGGGAAAAGATGCATTTTTAAAATGCATTAATGCTCTATACTGTTGAAATACTGGAAATGTTTTATTTCTTGCACGACAGTTACATGAATGTTCATTTTGTGATCATTCATTTCTGTCATGTACAATTTTATGTATGTATATTATATTTTGTTATTTTTTAATTAAAGCAAAATCACCAAAATAATAAAATATAATTAGTAGCTTCCAAACCTGCAAAAGTAAAAAAAAAAAAAAAATCGTTAAAAAATTTGTAATCCAAGGAAGCTATCAAAAATGAATTTTAAAAGGAAGTTAAAAAATGATGTTAAATAGCACAAAACAAGATGGAAAAATTAATCCAAATAGAGGAATGCTCACAATAAATGTAAAATTAAAGTAATCTATTAAAAGACACTACTATATATTGGATTTTTTAAAAAAGGTATATGATCTCTGCTGGATCCATACTTAAAACAGCTTATCAGGAAAACATTGTGTATTAATCAATTTTCACATGCTACAAACAATACCTGAGACTGGGTGATTTACAAACGAAAGAGGTTTAATTGACTCACAGTTCCACATGACTGAGGAGGCCTCAGCAAACTTACAGTCATGGCAGAAGGCAAAAGGGAAGCAGGTACCTTCTTCACAAGGTGGCAGGAGAGGCAGCAAGTGTGAAGGAGGAACTGTCAAATATTTATAAAATCATCAGATATTGTGAAAACTCACTCTTATGAGACCAGTATGGGGGAAACCGTCACCATGATCCAATGACCTCCCACCAAGCCTGTCCCTCAACATGCGTGGATTATGGGGATTACAATTTGTGATGAGATTCAGGTAGAAACACAGAGCCAAACCACATCAGGTTGAAAATAAAAATTTAGAATAAAAAGACTCAGTAGGCATATTTTTACCTGGTGTAGCAATACTAGTATTGGGGGGAAAATAGAATTGAGGGCAAAAACATTGAACAGGATAAAATAGTTCCAAGGAGATATAATATTGGGATTTTTTTTTTATAGACATCCTTCAGAGATACAGATCAAATAGAAAAAAAAGAAAAAGCAGGATAAAAAAATCTATATAATACATCAAAAAAAGCTTGATCTTAAAGAATTGTATCCCAGAGAAGATGCATACTTTTATACCATATATAGAATATTTGTAAAAAATGTTCTCATGCTATGTCAAAAAGAAGACTCACTATATGTCAAAAAATTATTGTATAGGCCAGGTTGTTTAATCATAATGGAATTGAATTAGAAATCAAGCATCACCTTAAAAGTTATAAGAACAGTGTTCCAACAATAATAACCTCTACCATGACCTTCTGGCATCAAAAAACATAATCTATCAATTTATGCATTAAAGAAACGATGGAATAAAAATGTAGAAATACAAGAAAATAATGCTTATCAAATTTCTTTTATAAGATTTTTTAAAAAAACAAAAGATAGTAAAAATAAAATGAGTTTGTTCAAATCTAGGAAAAATTATTGGTATAAATCCAAGGAAAGAAGAATCAGTGGAATATATGGAAAAAGAAAAGCAAATTATAAAATAGAAAAAATAGAAATCATCAGCAAATCCGAAATAATATTAAGAAAGGGACTAATGAATTAGGTAAACATCTAATAGCTACTGGAAAAAATTATTTACAACAAAATCATTAATCAAGTTAAAGGAGGACACCATGTAAGTATTTAAGAAACAATGCACTAAGAAACTCTCACAACCATGAAAGTGTATACCCCTAAGAACATCACTTCAGAATACAAAAGCAAAAATAATTACAAGGAGAAATTGACAAAATCACAATCATAGTGAAAGTTAAAAAAAAATACCTCTCACAGAAACTGATAAATCAAGCTGGAAAAAAACGACATTAGAGTTTCGTTTTGTTTTGAATTTTAGAAATTTTCTTGGAATGGGGTGTGTTTGTGTGTTTGCTTTTAATTAAAGAAGAATTCAATAAAAATTTTCTATATAAACATTGTAAATTAGCCATGTACAAGCATTAAAAGTTGACCAAAGACATCAAAGAAAAAATATAAAAGCAGAAAAGGAGAAAGAGGGAGAAAGAAGGAGAAAGAGAGAGAGAGAGAGAGAGAAAGACTGGAGGGGGAGGTACAACTGATGCCAGGTTCAGGACAGTTGCAATTTTGGAGAAGCAAGGATGAAAATTGGATTGTGAATGGATTCAAAGGGGCCTTACATCTTTATCTACAATACGTTATTTATTTAAAAATAAAACCCTGAAGCAAATATGTAAAAGTGTTAAACTTTGTTAAATATTAGCATTAAGTGTAAGTGTGTTCCTTATATATCATTTGCACATTACTTTATGTCTGAATTATTTAATAAAACAAAACAAACGCATGAATAATAATGGCTCCTGATATACCTGTATAAAATGATAACTATCTAGACTTATTTTTTAAAGGTCCACGTTCTAGAATAAAGGCTGACATTTTCATTTAAAGCAAGGGTAGTTGTAAATAAAAGTACTAACTGAAAAATCCTGAGTCAGAGTTTATTATTAAACAAAAGTAAACAAATTGCCTGTGTTTCTAAGTCATGATGTTGATCAGTAGGTGATAATAAGTTAGGTCTGAAGAGACTGTCAAGATTAGGTTGACTGAGCAGAAAGTTGAGTTCCTTATCCCAGACTGGAGACATCAACCCTCTAAGCACACCATTGTCCTGCAGAACATACCAAAGCAGCATGGGAAGAGCCAGTGAGGAGAAAGAATGATGGCACTCAATAGTCAACTTTCTTATGTTGAGGTGTGACCATAAGAAAGAACAGAACCACCTACAAAATTCTACTCTTTATAAGAAAAATCTTTTAGTAGGAAGGAGATTAGCTGTAACCATAAGAGTAATTTAATGTACAACAGACATGTCAAATGAAACTCGTCTAAAATTAAACAGGTCACCTTCTGTTACAAACATGACCCCACATCAACCATGCCTCATATTAACCACATAATAAAGTGGATAGACTAGAATCACTTTATAGCCAGTACCTCAATGATCTTTGGAAGAAAATACTCTTGATAAACACTTAGAGTAGAAGGTGACTCGTCTCCCACCTCTTACCTCGTGCTCCAAGGTCACAAGGGCTGAGATGCCAGTGAGCATCAAGGGTTCAGAAATGAAGGAAGAACCAGTCTGCCTGCAAAAGGGAGAGGTTTGGAAAAGAGATTTGTGGCTCCAGAAAAGGAGTAAAGAAGATGAGAAAACAAAAGAGAATGGAAGGATAGAGTGAAGAGAGGAGCCATGCATTGATATGAAGCTAAATAGTCTAAATAGTCGGGGCAGTCAGAGGAGGGGGAAGTGGGCAAGGGGATGTTTGAGTGTAGGACTGTAAAGGAAGTAATTTTTCAAGCTTTCTTTCGTGGTACTCAAGACCACCATAAACTCTTCACTGGAGTCTATGATGTTTAGAGATGTGTCTGTGTATGTTTGGCAGGGAAAAGTGAAGGGAAGTTTTACATATGGATAAACATTGTGCAAAAACCCACAGCATTGCAGAAGAAAGGGTGTGGACTCAAATAATGAGAACGTAAGCTTCATGAAATCTTGAAAATACTGGGAAAGCCTCAGACCTCCAAAAGTGAGGAATGTGAGCTCAAGACCCAATTATTCTGGCTCTCAGTGGGCCAAGAGATGCCACCTGACAAAAGGTTGTCCTCCTCTGTAAATGATGCCATTGTCCTTGGGCATGCTTGAGGCATCCACAATTTCTCTCCCCTTCATCTTTCACATTTTACTGATTTACCTTCTCCCATGTGTCTTCCAAATGTCTCTCTACTCTCTTCCTTCAACCCCTTTTCCTCCCAAATACTCCTTCTCTTGTAGCCTCCATCTACCCAGCCCCCAAATAAGAAAGTGAGTGGCATTTACATCCATGTCTTTCTAAAGCCCCTGATCACCATGTTGTCTGTCTTCACCTCCTGAATGTTTTTGTGTGTTTTTTTGTTTTTTTTTTTTTTGAGATGGAGTCTTGCTCTGTCACCAGGCTAGAGTGAGTGCAGTGGCATGATCTCGGCTCACTGCAACCTCCGCCTCCTGATTCAAGAGATTCTCCTGCCTCAGCCTCCTGAGTAGCTGGGACTACAGGTGTGCACCACCATGCCCAGCTAATTCTTGCATTTTTAGTAGAGGTGAGGTTTCACCATGTTGGCCTTTGGCCAGGATGGTTTCAATCTCTTGACCTTGTGATCCACCTGCCTCAGCCTCCCAAAGTACTGGAATTACAGGCGTGAGCCACCATGCCCAGCCTATATCCATCTCTTTCTAAAACCCCTGATCACCACGTTGTCTCTCTTCACCTCCTGAATGTTAGTCCTACCACATCTCCACTTTCACCATACTAGTTCAAGCTTCTACCTCCTCTGACCTTGAAATTGCCTTTCCCTGATCTTCTTCATCCCCTCTATACTACCCTCAAAATAATCTTTCTTAAGTACTTATTTTATCTTAACACACACTTGCTTAAAACTCATCAATGGTTTCCTATTTCTTTTATCATAAGGCCCAGTCTTAG
>NW_012098510.1:729819-770650 GCF_000951045.1 Mandrillus leucophaeus
CCGGAACTTACCCTAGGGCTTAAAACTGAGCATATCGTCACTAAATATGTTTGGAAGAATGACTAAAAGTTTCATTAATTTTGTCTAGTGCTTAACAGTTTGTGCAATGTTTTTACTCATATTAGCTGGTTTCATCATCAGTATAAACATATCCCCTCTCTTCACCCACCCTATCCAATCAACCTCTCTACCCCTGATGATTTCTTTACTGATTCTAAAAACCACACCCCTTCTGTCTGTCTCTTCTGTCGGATCTAGTCTGTCTCTTTCCTGGAAGCTGTAAGAATTCTCTCTTAACTTTAAAACTCTCTTCTGTTGGACTAGTGCCCTATACAATAGCCAAAGTGATCAAAAGTGCACTGTAATTGCTGTACCACATCCCTGCCTGAAAGCCTCACAAAATTCCCAGAGCTCTCTGGATAGAGTCAGGAAAGACCCTTTAACAAGCCCTACAAGGCCCCTCATGACCTGGTCCTCACATGCACCTCCAGCCACATAGGCTACCACTGCATCCTTGTCTCTCTATGATCAAATACTGCTGAACCTTTTGAAAATTTCCACATATACCATGCTGGTTCACACAGCCTTGCTTCCTGTCATGCTGTGGTCACCATCTGGATAACCCTTCTCTTCTACCCTGGCTTAAAGACCTTAATTTCCCTGGACCCTCAGACTGAGAAAAATACCCCTCTTCTGTATCCCTGTAAAACTCAAATAGAATCCCACATGCTCCATATCAAATTATATAGAACTCGGTCTTATATATGTCTGACTTCTCAATTCACCCTAGCCACTTAAGGAGAAATAAATCTATTTTTGTATAACCACAGTGCTAGACAAAGAGCCTAGAAAGAGTAAATGCTCAATAAAATTCTGTCAGTGGAAATGGAATAGAAGTGAATTTAGTGAGACTGGTGATACAATCATCATCCAGATTTCCTAGAGGAAGAGACTGAAACTCAGAGAAGTTACAGAACAAATTGGCCAGAGACTTGGAGTCTGTTAAGTGGTGGAGCTGTGGCTGGAATCCACGTTCTCTTATTTCTAAGTCTATGCTGTTTTAATATAGCAGGTGCCACTGAGAAACAATATTTCAATATTCTCTTTATTTACATGATTTCACTTTAATCATGAAGTCACCTAACCAGTTTGCAATCAGTTTCCTTATCTATAGCTCAGTGATAAAAACAGTAAGGCTAAATGACAGCTGCCAAGATAAAGAGGCAGATTTCAAATCCTCATGTTGGACTTGTTCTAGAACAGTGGTGTTGTCATGCAAATAAATTAAAAATATCTGCCTGTAAAAAAATTCATCTCAACTTATCAAAGGAAATAAGCATCCAAAAGCAAACATTTCCCCACAACTAACCAGATATCTCCTGACCTCCTGCCCGTGTGAATGACAAAATCTTCCGAGGCTGCAAAAATGAGAGGAACCTTTCAGTGTAACTGAGCAGAGGTTTACAAATGGATTCATCAGAAGAAATTGCTAAAATGCCTACAGGTACAAGAGGTCCCATATGTTCCATCTACTTATGGATCCAGCAGGGAAAAATTAAGTTCTCAGAGTGAAGGCAGCCTGCATACACTCCAGGGATGATGAAAGAGCGAGAGGAGGCACCCATACCTAATTATGTTAATTTCAGCAGAGCTGCATCTGGAGTAACTTCTCAAGTGTAACGGTAATAGAAAGTATGAGATAAGGAAGGAGGCTAAGATGGCTCAGTGGGACCTCATAGCTGCCTTGTGGGACAGTGGGCCCTCCGAAGCACTTTATGTTGAGCTGTTTGAGATAACACAAGGCAATCTGAGTGTGAATCCCTGGGTACTCCAGTATGCCTTTACCCATGCATCCACTGAAGAGGATAATTTTATGTTTTATTTACTGTTTCACTTTTCTTGCCTGTTGTTTCTTTTTAAGCATATAACTTAGGTCACCGATCAGAAAATACCACCCAGCAATCAAGAGAAGTTTCAAAGGCAGGCAGACTTTCTCTAGCTTTCTTGGCATCCCTAAAAGTGACATGTGCCCCATGCTGAACGAATGCTTCTTAATCATCTAGACCACAGCTCAGCAAACTTTTTCTGTCCAGGGCAAAACAACAAATGTCTTGGGCTTTATAGGCCTGACCATCTCTCATAACTAGTTAGCTCTGCTATTGTCGAGATAAAGCAGCATCATGAATGAGTATGGCTGTGTTCTGACAAAACTTTATTTACCAAAATAGCGTCAAAGGCCAGATAGAAGATAATAGATCTCATCATCTATGTCATTGCTCCCTCTGGTTTTATTCTCAGAATTAAATCAGTTGCTTATTTGTATGTTTTTTGGCTCATTGACAAAAGTGCAGGAAAAAAATGACAACTTACCAATAGTCACATCAAGTCAGATAATGTATATGGAAATACTTGGGAAAATTTTACAAATATAAGGCACTATCATTAGCACTAGCAGATCCAACCAGATTTGACAGGAGTTCATTCATTCACACTTTTCATTGCCTAGGTATATTTTTGTGCCAGGCACTGTGCAAGACCCTGCGAATATAAAAGCAAATAGAAGGCCTCTTATCATAAGGAGATTTTGATCTAGTCCCAAAGGCAAAGAAGCCAGGGCAGTGCAATGCCAGGGCTTATCACTGTAGCCAAATAATGGTTTAGACTCTTACAGATGTACTTTCCTTTCTTGGCCTCTTTTATCAATATCTTCTCTCCCCCAACTCCTGAAGCCCTTCTGCTATGAAGACTAGTTAGTCCAAGAAACTAAAGATCAGTACCTCAGGATAAGGGAACAAAGAAATCATTGCTCAGCTCTTTAAATCCACAGCAAAATGATAGTCTTGAAAGCCAGATTTCAAGCAGAAGAAAACTAAATTTGGTTATTTTTTTTTTCCTATCAAGAGCAAACCCTTGGTGGATTAATCGTAAAGACAGAAGAATGAATATTTGACTATAGGGAAACTCCTTCTGCAAAGGAAGAGGAAAGCCCTTCAATGCTTGTGAGAGAAGTTCAAGGAAGATGAACGTTTCCCCATCATTAGAAAGGACCTGGTAGAGAGGGGTGATGAGTCGTAGGAGTTGTTTGAAGCAAGGAGGACAGGTATGTATATATGTAGGGAGGAATAGAAAACAGGGAGGTAGAAGAGGGGATGAAGGGAGTGAGGGGGATGTGTCAGAAGGCTGAAGGGAGGAAACAAGAGGCTCTGCTCCCAATCATGTGTATGGCGGTGCAGGTGGTGCTGGATTGGAGGGCTGCCTTTGTGACCCCATAGATTTTATCTTAGGAATGCATCTGAGTCTTATGTCCTGGTACTACCTTACCATCATGTCACCCTCAAACTCTAATTGATCTATCTCCCTGGCTCAATCCATGGCTAGATTTACAAGACTGGAGCTGGGTCAGCTCCTAATAAGAAGCAAACATAGTTTGGGAGCTGGAACTGGACTTCACATTTTGGCAGCAATCTCGCGGGTGAGAGGGAAGGGAAATGCTTTTCAGTTGGGATAAACTGCATAGTTGCTGGATTACAACACAGAATATATATCTTCGGGTGACTTCCCAGCTGCAGAATCCTGGCTTCAATTAGAGACCTATATGTCTAACCATTTTATCATTTTTATACATTTAGGAGCTCAAGTGTTTGCTCTAGCAGGCTGCAGCTGGGTTGCCATCAACTCCCAGCTGTTGTTTAGCTGAAACACCACAACTAAAACTATGGGCTAGTATGACTGGAAACCAAATTTGGGGCTGAGTAGAAAAGTTCAGGATGAGTTAATGATGTTTAGTGCTTTTATTGTTTGCTTCGACCAGGTAAACCCCACTCATTGAGAAGAAAGCAAAGGAGGGGAACTTGAAACTCATCCAGACACGTTTGAGCATCCCTGATATAAAACAGGCATGCCCTGCAGACCAGTGTTCTCTCAGCGACGTTCCATTATGCAGGCTTCTGGTTTTCCAGACTTTCCCAAAGTCACCAACTCAGAGACTTAATTCCAAATAAGATAGGTTCGACTGCTTAGAGAAAACATGAATTCAATACTCAACATTCAGTGCAGTGTTGTTGGACAACTGAAAGAAAAATAATATTAATCATGCAGTTGATTCCTTAATAGATGGGATTTAGGGGCTAACTAAATGCATCAAGCTTGCTGTCTGGCACTGGTCTCAGCCTCCTTGCCAACAGAGCTTCCATTTTCCTTTAGATTGAAGCTACTTTCCTTTAAAAAAAAAAAAAAAGTCAGGGGACCTTTTCAAATTTTTAGCTCATTTCATTACCAGAGGTATCTCGATTCGTAAGAAGCATCTTTATGAGGCCCATATTATCCATTGATTCAGCCTAGTACAAAGGTGTTCCTGAGTTAATAATACCCCATCACTTATTAGTTACTATTTTCACCATTGTTCTGCACATTGGCAAGGAGTCCACAGTATTTTCAGCACCACAGGATTAGGGCTTCACTTCATCTTCCATGGGCTGGGGGGGCAGCTGCCCTTGGAGGATGAAGCTCCTTTTTCAAGCAAAGAGTTACAATAGGGAGAGAGAAATTTTCATGTGGACTGAGCTTGTTTCTGGACGAACGCTGCACCCTGTGGCCATCTCCTTGTGACGTGACCTTGCCATCCCTTTATTCCTGATTATAAAATGCTCTTTGTTGCCAGTTCTGGAAGGACAGGAAAGACTGAAAAAAAAAAAAGAGCTGACAAGCCCAAGGGCTAGCAGGATGGTTAGAACCTGAGAATATTGGGCGACTACAGATTCTGGCCAGTTTTATAGCAAGGAGCGTGCAGCACCATTGGACACCTATGGGCTGAAATGAAGAGGATAAGCATCCAGCGGGTTACAGAAAGAGTAGAAGCTGGAAAGCTATGCATGCAGGGTTGGCATTCAAGACTCAAGCTGGGAACTCAGTCACTGATCAGGAATCCGTGTACAGAGGTCCAAGTCGAATAAAAGTGCATAGGCAAGAGAAGGGCAAATGCATGTAGATGGGCACAGCTGAGACCCAAGTGTCCATAAGCAGGGAGACATAAAAAGAGAGAGGGAGCATTTGCGCTCCAAAAGACACATGGAGATTCACTGTATTGGTCAATATCTCACAGGAATGAAGTTGAGAAAATAAAATTATAATAAAAACTCTGTAATATAAAAAAGGTAATTTCATCACAATTCTCAAGTTCTTTGCTCATTACAACTACTGCATGTATCTCTTTAATTCATGCAGCTGTTGCTTGCCTGCTCTGGGAAATGGGCTGTGCCCAGGTGCCTGGGTTCTAAAGCCCAATCAGATCTCAATGTCCAGCCAGTGAGGCAAACATATACATGACCATGCTAAAATGTGACAGCAAATGTAGTGATGAGATTCACAAAGCAAAAGCATGGAATCATTACTTTTGCCTAAGTAGGGATTGGCATGGTGGAATGATTTAGGAAAGATTTTAGAAGAGAAGGGACTTATATCCTGAACCTAGAAGAATATGGAAATAGAAGGGACAAATGAGGGAAAGGTAAACCGGGCAAAAGGAGCATAAGCCAAAGAATCGAGAGCTAAATATTCACAGCATGGATCAGGAGTCACGAAGCCTTATAGAAGATTTTTCACATGCCAAACATTGCGCTAAGAACCCTCATACTTGATCATTACTTTACAAATAGCACAAAACTTTCAGCCAGACATTATATAATTATCTCCAAATTAAAGATGAGGAGACTAAGCTGTGTAGAGGTTAAGCATCTTGACTAAGGTTCACATAGTTAGTAAACACAAGAACCTAAGTGTCAACCCAGTTACAGGTGATGCCAGTGCTCAGCCTCTTAGCTGCTATGCAATTCTACCTTTCTGAGTGTCTAATCTATTGGGTTTAAAAAGAGGAGGAGAAGGAAAGGAGAGATGTGGTCAAGGTTTGTGAAGAGTTTTGGGTGTGATTTCAAAGTTTAAACCTTTAGACTGGGATTTGTCAAGGGTGTTTCTACAGGCCACCTGCATCAGAATAAGAATAAATTTTGAATGAATATATCTACAACACAGAGTGAAAATTAAACATATCTCAATATGTTTTAGGAGTTTGCAAACTATGGTCCACAGGCCCCATCTAACCCATCATCTGCTTTTATATAGCCCTTGAGCTGAGAAGAATTTTTACATGGTTGAGCAGAAATCAGGAGAAGTATATTTTGTGTTATACAAAAATTATGTAAAATCTAAAATTCAGTGTACATAAATACAGTTTTATTGTAACATAGCCATACCCATTTGTTTAGATATTGTCTGTGGCTGCCTTTGCACTATAACAGCAGAGCTAAATAGTTTCATCAGAAATTGTGTAGCTGCAAAGCTTTAAATATTTACTATAAGCCCATGACAGGATTTGTTTGATCCTGCACGCGTATTAAAAATAAGCATAGTTGTTCATATATAAGCAGTGAAAAATCATGGGTGGAATTATGCTGGTATTGGCTCTTAATGTCTTTTCTTTATTCAGATGTGGCTTTGAGCAGCACTCTTCAAACTTTGCACAAAGATCACTGAAGATTCTGGTAAAATGCAGATTTGAATTTCACAGGTTTGGCATGAAGCCTGAGATTGTGCATTTCTAACAAACTCCAGGTGATGCCAGTGATACTGGCCCATAGACCACACTTTAAGTAGTGACAGCTTAGCGGATCTTCTATTCCCTCCTGTTCAGGTGTCATTTAGACTGTTCAGGGATGGAGATGCTGCTTTGGCTAGATGTGCTCTGCTCTTCTCTCTGCAAGGAGTTCTCAAAGATGACTGAGGTTCAAAGGTAGTTTTCCAAAATCTTTACAAAGCATTAGCAAGTGGGAACTCGTAAATACAGTAACATATTCTAAGTCAAGTGGGGCATGTAAAAAAAGTAAAGCAGAGTGGAACAATCCAGGAAACTATTTCAAGTGTTTTCAATCACCTCCAATGATTCTGATCTGGCCTGATGTAAAGTTTTGAAAAAGTTCTCATAGCAGTTCTCTAGAATTCATCTCAGTTGAGTAACACAGCTACAGATTTGGAAGGAAACAGACCCCAACAGAGGAAAGAGATGTTTTGGAAGTTCTTGATAAGATATGGAATACATTGATAATAGGATCTCTTTTAAATGCATTTCATATTCGGGCAATAGCATTTCAGTGTGCCAAGGGTGAGAGAGTACTCAATCTCAGGCGAACTAAACGTATCGAAATGTGGAAGAAGCCAACCTGTTTCTATTTTAACACAGGCTTCCTTAAAGAATACCTTTGAGCTCAAGAGAGTCTTAGTCATAGAATCAAATACCACTCAGATTCATAAATGATCCCTTGCATTTTCAGTTTGGGAAAATATTAAGGCTTATCTGTTTTTTCTTTATGTTCATCTGATTAAAAAGTGGCCCAGGACATTATGAACACATGTTACAATAACTCCTCTCTGCCGGCGCACAGATAAAAATGATTCGTTGCTCTCCTCTGTGCAGTTCTTTCCACCTCACACTCCCTTCAAAATGTACAAAACCTGCCCTGCTTCCTTCATCTCCTCTCTCAGCTTCCCCTCACGGTTTCTCCCAAAGTCTGTGCGTTCTTGCAATTACAGGTTCTCAATTACACACACTTGTTACTTGCTTGAGGGGAGAGAAAGTATACTTCCTCTTTCGGCAGCTGCTCAAGCCAGATGTTGCACTGGCAGGCTGTGATTGGCTGGCAGATGAAAGAGAATGGCTCTTCATGGATAGATAAGAGGAGAGAGGTAAGCAAACCTATTTCAGCACTGAATCAGCAGGTCCTCATTAACCTGATTGGAAATGTCCTTCAAACTTGAACTAGAAAACAGGGAGGATATTGTCACAAGATCATTCAGCTGAATACTGACTGCTCCCTCCCTGGCTAAAATAGCAAGAAGCTTCATTTGGGGAGATCATAACAGTATTCAAGATGAGCTGGGATTCATTTAAGCTGCATCTGCATTGGCAAGCAGTAATTGTAGGGATGCAGAAGTTTGTTTATTTTAACAGCTAAATGTTTGTGTCTCAAAAACCAATGAAACTTTTCTGTAATCACTTTGGAAATGTGCTTGAACCATTTCATCTACCCAAATCTTTCCATTGTGTTTCTCAGGCAATGACAATAGACAGTGATTGTGGCAGAGTTAAGTAATCATCAACTTTTCCCCCTGCCTCCTTGGAACAAGCCTGAAACTGAATGAGAAATAAAAATAAAAATTTAAGCCCCCTAATGGATTGAAGGGACACCCTCTTGGTCAAGAGGAACTGCAGAGAAACCTCGGAAGATGAGTTCCTGGCCATGATGGGATGGGAGGTAGGACAAGCCTCATTATACCTCCCTCACTAACTGCCATTAGGCTTTTTTTCCTGGGGGTTAAATAAACCAGCCTTTTGGAAAGACTGGCTCCACCATCAATATCAGCCAAACCCCTGACATCAACCACTTTAAACTGGCCCTCTCTTTTGCAGTTTCAGCCCAACCACCAACTAAGATTCCTTCCTGGTAAGAGGCCATCAACCATGAAGTGGTTCTGGCCAGTCTACAGAGGATGCACAGTAAGGGTTTTCATGTTCTTTGCTTCACATTTTTATGTCAGAGGACTGAAAACTGCACCTGCAGATCACACCAGTGCTGCCGTATTTTGAACATGGGCCCCATGGAGAGGCATGCAGCTCAATTGAGCATGTACATGTTTCTCCTTTTATACATATTCATGACTCCTCCCCTAGCTTATAAATACGTATATTCAGCCACCCCTCTCAGCATAAATTTTTGTTCCCTTTTCTTCTCCCTTGAAGTGCCTGTTTCTGGCTTCTGGCTGGAGGCTATGTTTCCCAGCCTGTCAGAGTGGCACCCTGCATATTGTAATTCTTTATGAGAAATACAGCTTTCCTTTCCAAATTTATGAACCTTGTCATCCTTCATTTGACATGATGAGACATACTTTGCTTGGCTGATGAAGCTTTTGTTGCAATGATTAAGAGCATGTAAAGCAAAATGATTGAAAAAAAAAATTTGATCTATGTTGACTGTGTATAGACCCAGTTTGGACATTCTGGGTGGCAAGAACATGACTATAAGACACAAAGTAGGTGAAATATGCCAAGGTTACATGTAAAACTACATTTCATTTGTTTTCTCTTCTGTTATGCAGGTGAGATGAATTGAAGTAGACGGTCTTCACACTGCTTCTTAATATAAAACACGAAGGATCCAGCCAGGGTTGCAGTGCAGTTTGTTTTAATTATAGGTATCAAAAGTCACCAGATGAAATAGGAGGAGAAAAAAGCATCTCATTCAGAATAGATTATGGGAAATCATTATTTTTTTAATCCAATGTAGAGTTAATCCTTCTAAAAGATTAGACATTTATGGCATACTGGCCTGGCATCTGCAGCTACACTCCTGGGGATAAAGCATGGCAGAGGCCATCCATCTCCATGCTCTGGGCAGGAGTCGATAATAATAATAATTAATAACCATTTGTGCTCTCTAGCTCCCTTCAACTGGGATCTCAGAATATTTTACTGACACAAATTCATTAAGCCTCAAACTGCACCTGGGCATTCAGGAAGTACTTGAAGGCTAGCCTTGTTATTATTTTATATTCGTATTGCATCTTTCCTCCAAGGAGCTCAAAAGGATTATAAATATATTACCAAAGTAGGTTAACTTATCAGAGTTAAAAGTCAGGAACACATTGCTTCTGCCTCCTTTGCGCAGGAGTTCCTAAGCTGTGAAGGATGAGTAAGGCTGGGAACACAGCAGACTACTGGACTTATCTCTAGCAACATCTATACATTACTTTTTCTATTCAATGTTTAACCTCTCCAGAAGCAAACATGGCTTTCCTCTGTCATTCCACTTCTCAGCTATATTAAATGAGTCATTCAAGTAGAACACAACCCCTTCTACTTCAGTCAAGTCTTGAGTCAGAAAATATCTATCAGAGATGCTAGATGGGGATTTCAGAAGGGTGAACAATAAATGAGGTGACCGCCAAAGTTCTCTCTAGTTCTAAGATGATGATTTGGCAGAATCTGAAGAAAATAAAGTGTAAAACAGGTAACTCTGAGTTACCATTCCTTTATAGGAATTAATGCTGAATGAACAATCAATAGTATAGGAAAAGATTGGCAACAGTGCAACAGTTCATGGCACTGTTGTTCTTAAGACTGGAAAACTGGAAGCAAGTAAAATTCCAAAAACAGCACAGTCATGTCATAAACATAAGCACCACAATTTGGGAAATTATTAATATGCACTCATTGCGTATGCCAACCCAAGCTCAATATGCCTTAGGATTCAGAGATAGAAGCTATAAGAATAATAAAAGAACCCAGAAAGTCCTGCTCCCAGAAGGTCACATATTCAATACAGGGCAGTAGTAAGAGCATGGGATCTGGAAGCAACTATTTTAAATTTTATTCTCAGCCCTTTGTGTGATCCAGAACAAGGCACATGACCTTATTAGACTTTGACTTCCCTTTTCATAAACGATGGTTTAAAATATCTACCTGAATTGTTCAATGAAAGGTTAGGAAAGCATCTAGCACACAGTAGGTACTCATTATTCTTATTGTCATGAAACCCTCAAGAAATCCTCTAAACATGGCAAGGCACTGAGACAGAAAAGTGACCTTTTTTTTTGCTCTGTCCTTCAACTGTTATGTTCAAATTTCATTTCATGGGGAAGATTTTACTCCTTCTTCTTCTTCCTCTTTTGTTCTGCTACCTCCCTCTTAACTGATAAATCCTACCCATTGAAAATAGTAACCAGCCTTAAATGGCAGGAGAAAAAAAAGTCAAGAATACCCAAGAAGTACTTTTGCTATTGGAATAAGCTTCCAAGTTCTTAGCATGATGGTCAAAGCCCTTCACATACTTCCCAGGCTTCAACCAGACTAGAATGCTCACCATTGCCTAGATATTCTTAGCCTTTCTGACATTATGTTCTTTCTTCATGCTATTCCTATGGCCTTACAATCTCCAACTCTTAAAATCCTGCCTAGCCTCAGAGGGCAATCTCTTTGCCATACCTTCCAAGAAAACATGATCTTATCTTCCTTTCTGCTTGAGTCTGTATGACAGTATATAGTACATTCTTCCCTCTCATATGTATGTATATTTATTCATAGGCATTTGTAAGTTTTATTCCTCTGTAACACTGTGTACTTTTTAAAAGGATGACATCATATTCCTCTTTTCATAGTACTAGATTCAAATAAATTCCTATGCTCATGATTGATGTTCAATGAATGTTTATAAAATAGAATTTAATTGGCTCATTTCTGGCGCAAGTTCTCTTGATAAGATTTTTCACCACTAATTTCCATTAGCACAGCAAAAACAGCCTCAAACCTGAACTCTAACATAAGCACTTAAGAGAAAAAAAAATGAACTTTGATGCTTTGAATGTTGGCAAAACACTTTTTTAAGTTGTGTTTATTTAAGGTATATAATATGTTGTTATGGAATACATATAGATAGTAAAAAAAAGTTATTATATTGAAGCAAATTAATATATTTATCGCCTCACATAGTTACTCATTTTTGTGTGTGGCAAGAGCTGCCAAAATCTACTCATCAAACATAAATACCAAACAGTGCAGTTTTATTACTTGAGTCCAGCAACACATACTCATTCTTACGAAATTCAGACCAGTCATCTAGATGGGGGTATTCCAGCCCACTACATGTAGAAGTTCAAGTCAGGACAATTCTCCAAAAGAAAATTTGGCACAACTTATCAAAAGCAAGAAAAATGTCCAGAGGCTCAATCCAGCCACTCCATTATGGGAATTAATACCAAGTTAATAGTCAATGGTATAGGCAAACACTGTCAACAGCAAAACACTAGAAGCAACTAAAATTCCAAAAACAGCATAGTCATGCCATAAACATAAGCACCACAATTTGGAAAAATTATTAAGATCAAATAAATTTTTTTCCATTCCTATGATAAAATGTCTTCTATGTAGTCATTGAAATACTGTCTCAGAATAGTTTTGATACGAAGAAAATACATACATTAACACAAAGTATGTACTATATGACCTTTTCACAAAAAAGCAGATAGAAAAAAATATACATACTACATACACATAGAAAATGATGAAAGTTTATACGCTAAAATATTAACAGTTATTAACTCACCAAAATAAAATTCTAGGCAATTTGACTTTCTTCTTCGTGCTTTTTTTAAACTTTAATTTGTATTTATTGGAAATCAAAGCTATTTAAATAAAAGACCAATAGAGAAGAATTTTCCTAACAACTGACCAAGAATTTTTCACCTGCATTATCTCCTTGAATACTTAGAATGGTTCTGGGAGGGGGCCTCACTCTTCCTATCACATTCAGTCTTTCCCTGGGAAGCCTCCCAGACTGAATCGGGGTCCCCGTTCTGGGTTCCTAGAACAAAATTCAGTACCCAAACCTATGTTTGTGCATAGAAGAAATTGGTATGAAACTTAAATGCTACAAAATTAGAGAACAGTATTCTCTGTAAAGGATTTATAAAGTCATTACAATTATATTTTAAAGTAACATTTCATTTAATCTAATGTTAGAGTAAAGTAATATATACTATTGTAGTTACAAGAATATTTATAAAACGGGTTGAAAGAAATCCATTAAAATATTAACTGTGATTAAACTTTGATTCTGGGCTAATGGGTTGTTTATTTTATTGTTTTGTTTTTTGTTTTTTGTGATGGAATCTCACTCTGTCATCCAGGCTAGAGGGCAGTGGTGCAATCTCGGCTCACTGCAACCTCTGCCTTTTGGGCTCAAGCAATTCTCCTGCCTCAGCCTCCCAAGTAGCTGGGATACAGGCATGTGCCACCATGCCTGGCTAATTTTTGTATTTTCAGTCGAGACGGGGCTTCACCATGTTGGCCAAGCTGGTCTCAAATTCCCGACCTCAGGTGATCCACCCACCTCAGCCTCCCAAAGTGCTGGGATTACAGGCCTGAGCCACGGCACCCAACCTATTTTATTGTTTTGTCTTTCTATATTTTCTAAATGTTCTCCAATTAGCATGTTCTCCAGTTGGAATATTTATACTCAGATTAAAGAAAATTTAACAAACATACATAATACTGGTCTCTTTTCATTACCTGTAAAATTGTACAATGTTAGGAAGTGCATCTACTTACCACAAAGCCTACCACTGTGACTAAAGCACAGAAAGATGTAATTATAAGCTTGTTGAGGAACCAATTAATGAATTATCAATTCACTGGCCAATCAGATGTCAGAGAGGATATCTTAGCCTAAGGCCATAGAAGCAAAGGAGTAAAAATGCCTGAGCCTTAACCAGGTCCTGTAATCACCAAAGCCTATGAACTTTGTCACTTTGCCTTTCTGATATGAATCCTCTAATCATCTGGACTAGTTTCCTAGGGCTGCTGGAACAAATTACAACAAACTTGGTGATAACAGAAATGTATTCTCTCACAGTTCTGGAGGCCGTAAGTCTGAAATCAAGGTGTCAGCAATGCCAGGCTCCTTCCAAACTCTCTAGGGGAGGATCCTACCTTGCTGTTCCCAGCTCCTGGTGACTCCAGGCTTTCCTTGGCTCATGGCTGCATCACACCAGTCAGTGGTTCCATCTTCACATGATCTTCTTTGTGTGTCCTCTCTTATGTGCCTTATAAGCACACTTGTCATTAGATTTATGGTTTACTCAGATAAACTAGGGTAATCTCATTTTGAGATCTTTAACTTAGTTACATTTGCAAACACCGTCTTTCAAAACAAGATCATATTGACAGGCTCCTATGGTCAAGACATGCCAATATCTTTTTGGAGGTCACCATTCGACATACTACATCACCTTAAATGACCCTCAGTTTTAAAAACTTGAATTTCCTATATTTTTCACTCTAGTATACATTTTACTTTGAACATAGAAGCAATGGAATGCCCTGAAGAGCGAAGATTTACAAAGAGAAGCCAACACCACTGTAATCCTCTGTCCTCACCAAATATTAGAAATGTGATTTAAATATCAATAACATACAAAAAAATTGAAGAGGGGTGAGTGCTTCCAAACTCATTTTACAAGGCCTGTGTTGATCTGATACCAAATCCAGATGAGGACACTAAGAGAAAAAAAAAAAAAAAGGCCAATATCCTTGATGGACATAGATATAAAAATTCTCACAAAATGCAAACAAAGTGAATATAACAGCACATTAAAAGAGTCAAACACTGAGATCAAGTGGAATTTCTCCCTGAGATACAAAGATGGTTCATCATGCACAAATCAATAAATGTTATACACCATCTTAATAGAATGAAGGATGAAAATCATATGACTATCTCGATAGATGCAGAAAAAGCACTGACAAAATTCAACATCCTTTCGTGATAGAACCATTCAACCAAGTAGGTGTAGAAGAAAATTATCTTAATATGAAAAAGGCCACATATAATATTTAAAAGCCCATTTATGTCAATCCTACAACTAACATTATATTCAGTGGTAAAAATGTGAAAGATTTTCCTCTTAGATCAGGAAGAAGGAAAGGATGCCCTCTCTCACTACTCCTATTCAACAGAGTACTGGAAGTCCTAACAGGAGCAATTAGGCAAGAAAAGGAAATAAAAGGCATACACATTGAAAAAGAATAAGTAAAATTATCTCTGCTTGCAGGTGACATAATTTTAGATATAGAAAACCGTAAAGATTCCCCCAGAACACTGTTAGAACTAATAAACAAATTCAGTAATGTTGCAAGACACATAATTAGCATACAAAAATCAGTAAAATTTCTAACACTAACAAAGAACTATCCCCCCCAAATCAAGAAAACAATCCCATTTACAATAGCATAAAATAAAACACTTAGAAATACATTAAACTGAGTTGAAAGATGTGTACACTAAAACTATAAAACAATGATGAAAGAAATTTAAGAAGACACTAATAAATCGGAACACATCTCATGTTTAAGGATTGAGAAAGTTAATATTGCTAAAATGTCCATGCTATAAGTGATCTACAACTTCAATGTCATCCTTATCAAACTTCCAATGGTATTTTTCATAGAAATAGGAAAAGCAATCATAAAATACATATGGAACCACAAAAGACACTGACTGGCCAAAACAATCTTGAGCATAATGAACAAAGCATACCACGAAGTTGTAGAAATTAAAACAGCATGGTACTGGCATAAAAATAGACATAGACCAATGAAATATAATAGAGATCTTAGAAATGAATCCATGCAATTACAATCAACTGATCAACAACAGTGCCAAGGACAGACAATGGGAAAAGGACAGCCTCTTCAGTAACTGATTTTGAAAAAACTAGATCATCACATGCAAAAGAATAAAATTGGACCTTTATCTCATATTATATACAAAGTCAATTCAAAATAAATTAAACACTTAAAATCCAGATCCAAAACTGTAAAACTATGAGAAAGAAACATAGGCAAAAACTTATTAACATTAGTTTGGACCATGATGCTTGACTATGATCTCTAAAGCACAGGCAATAAAAGCAAAAATGGACAAATGGAATTGTGTCATACTAAAATGCTTCTGCACAGCAGAGGAAACATCCAACAGAATGAAAAACAACCTACAGAATGGGGGAATATATTTATATACCATACATCTGTAAGGGGCTAACATCCAAAATATATAAGGAACTCAAACCAATAGAAAGAAACAAGTAACCTGTTTTTTAAATGGAAAAAGGACCTAAATAGACATTTCTCAAAAGAAGACATACAAACAGCCAACAGGTATATATAAAAAAAGTTCAACTTCAGTAATCAGCAGGGAAATGCAAGTTAAAATGACAATGAGATATCACCTCATACCTGTGAGAACAGTTTTGAACAAAAAGACAAAATATAACAACTATTGGGGAGGGTGTGGGGGAAAATACCCTTTGTACACTGTTGGTAGCAAGTAAATTGGTACTAGCATCCTGGAAAACAATATGGAGGTTCAAAAAATACTACAATGAATTACCCTATGATCCAGCAATCCCACTTCTGGGTACATATCCAACAGAAATGACATCAGTATGTCTAAGAGATCTCTGCCCTTCCATATTCAGTACAGCACTATTCACAATAGCCAGGATACAGAATCAATCTTAGTGTCCATGGAAAGATGAATGGATAAAGAAAATGTGATCCATACATGCAATGAAATAGTACTCATCCTTAGAAAACAGGGAAATCCTGTCAATTCAGGACAAGATGGATGAGCCTAGAGGATATTATGCTAACTGAAATAAGCTATGCATAGAAATATAAATACTGCATGGTCTCATTTATATGTGGAATCTAAAAAACTTCTAATTCATAGAAGCAGTAAGTCGAAGGTTGATTACCAGAGGCTGAGGGAACAGGAAAAGGAAATGGACAAAAAGTTGTTATTCAAATAGTACAAAGTTTCAGTTAGACGGTATAAGTAAGTTCTGGAGACTTGTACTTCAAGGTGCCTATAGTTAATAATAATGTATTGTATACTTGAAAACTGCTATCAGAGATCTTGAATACTCTCATCACAGAAAACAAACTATGTGAGGTGTTGGATACGTTAACTAGCTTGACTGATACGTATTTCACAATGAACGCATATATCCAAACATCACATTGTGCACCATAAATATATACAATTTGTATTTGTTAATTATACCTTGATAAAGACAAAAAGTCAATCACAGACCACTCTGCCTATCCCACTTCATTTAGGTTCCAAGAGGGGAGATAAAAATTTCTATTCCCCTTCAGCTTCAAGATGAATAGTTCCTCTCTCCTAATTTCTGTACATCCTCTCTCATGTCTATCGTACACTCTTTTAATACCATAATTGCTGAATTATTAGCTAAGAAATTTACAAACTCTACTCATTATTCATTGGTGATGAAGAGAAATGCCATGAACATGAACAACACAATTTTAATAAGCACAGGAGCCTTATTAGTCAGTGTTTAGTCCAATTTAATAAATCTGATAAAAATGGAAGCTCCAGCAAGGGCTAATAATGAGATCATTTTAAGACATATCAAACAATTCTCTCCTCAGAAGAAGAAGAATGGCCAAGTCTGTCCATAACAGGTGTTTCCAAGTTCCTCTGGGAATGTGACCTGCCCCTGGAATTAGCCTGAATCAAAACGAGAGAGCCAAGTGCCCAGAATGCAGATTCCATCAGTGGGGTCTGGGAAACTACACCCCAAGTTTAACAAGGTTCATTCTCTAGGGAGGCTCAGGAATTTAAGCTTCAGCATGCCAAAATTTTGTGCAATGGACAGGGTCTCTAGATTTCCATTCTGAAAGACAGACCTTGCAAAGTTTGTCTAAAGATCCAACTCAGGACCAGTTAGAAAAAGGTGGCTAAGGAATTGAATGCCTTGTCTAATGCTTTCTTCTTACCCGACAGGAGGAAAAACAGATATGCAATTTTTGTTCAAGGGCTTAGTGTGAACTATCCAAGTATCTGCAGGTAGGAAGTTCCCTATCTGTCCCCATACTCTCATTATATACTTGCATGTCTAGGAGCAGGGACACAATGATTTAAGTCATATTCCTGCCCTGAGGAGTTTCCAGTCTAATGGGCAGAAACATGTAAGTAAAAGAAAATAAAGGAACATCTGTAAAGGCGAAATAAACAAGCAGAAATGATGCAGCAGGATTCCTGGGCAAGATCGCCGAATAGAAACAGCTCCGGTCCGCAGCTCCCAGCCAGACCAACACGGAGGTGAGTGATTTCTGCATTTCAACTGAGGCACCCAGTTCATCTCACTGGGTGCATCATCACAGTGGGTGCAACCCATGGAGGGTGAGCAGAAGCAGGGTGGGGCATTGTCTCACCCAGGAAGTGCAAGGGGTCAGGGAACTCCCTCCACTAGCCAAGGGAAGTCCTGAAAGACTGTGCAATGAGGGACAGTGCATTCTGGCCAAGATACTATACCTTTCCCATGGTCTTTGCAACCCTCAGACCAGGAGATTCCCTCAGATGCCTATTTCACAAGTGTCCCGGGTTTCAAGAACAAAATGGCAATGCCATTTGGGCAGACACAGAGCTAGCTGCAGGAGTTTTTTATTCGTACCCCAATGGGGCCTGGAATGCCAGCAAGACACAACTGTTCACTCCCCTGGAGAGGGGGCTGAAGCCAGGGAGCCAAATGGTCTAGATCAGCAGAACTCACCCTGATGGAGCCCAGCAAACTAAGATCATTGGCTTGAAATTCTTGCTGCCAGCACAGCAGTCTGAAGTCGACCTTGAACAATCAATCTTGGTGGGGGGGAGGAGCGTCCGCCATTACTGAGGCTTGAGTAGGCAGTTTTCCCCTCACAGTGTAAACAAAACCATCAGGAAGTTAGGACTGAACAGAGCCCACCACAGCTCCCCGAAGCCTCTGTAGCCAGGCTGCATCTCTAGATTCCTCCTCTGTGGGCAGGGCATCTCTGAAAGGCAGCAGCCCCAGTCAAGGGCTTAAAGATAAAACTCCCACCTCCCTTGGAGAGAACCCCTGGGGGAAAGGGCGGCTATGGGAGCAGCTTCAGCAGAATTAAATGTGCCTGCCTGCCGGTTCTGAAGAGAGCAGCAGATCTCCCAGCACAGTGATCCAGCTCTGCTAAGGGACAGACTGCCTCCTCAAGTGGGTCCCTGATCCCCATGCCTCCTGACAGGGAGACACCTCCCAGCAGGGGTCAAAAGATACCTCATACAGGAGAGCTCTGGCTGGCATCTGGTGGGCACCCCTCTGGGATGAAGCTTCCAGAGGAAGGAGCAGGCAGCAATTTTTGCTGTTTTTCAGCCTCCACTGGTGATACCCAGGCACACAGGATCTGGAGTGGACCTAAAGCAAACTCTCACAGACCTGCAGAAGAAGGGCCGGACTGTTAGAGGGAAAACTAACAAAAAGAAAGCAATAGAATCAACACCAACAAAAAGGACAACCACACAAAAACTTCAACTGAAGGTCACCAAAAGTAAACACCAAACGTAGATAAATCCATGAAGATTAGGAAAAATCAGCACAAAAAGGCTGAAAATTCAAAAAATCAGAAAGCCACTTCTCCTCCAATGGACTACAACTCCTTGCCAGCAAGGGAACAAAACTGGATGGAGAATGAGTTTGATGACTGACAGAAGTAGGCTTCAGAAGGTGGGTAATAAACTCCTCCAAGCTAAAGGAGCATGTTCTAATCCAATGCAAGGAAGCTAAGAACCTTGATAAAAGGTTAGAGGAATTGTTAACTAGAATAACCTGTATAGAGAAGAACATAAACGACCTTATGGAGCTGAAAAGCACAGCAAGAGAACTTCATGAAGCATATAAAAGTATCAATAGCCAAATCGATGAAGTGGAAGAAAGAATATCAGAGATTTAAGATCAACTTAATGAAATAAAGCATGAAGACAAGATTAGAGAAAAAAAGAATGAAAAGGAACAAACAAAGAAACATGGGACTATGTGAAAAGAGGAAACCTACATTTGATTGGTGTACCTGAAAGTGACAAGAAGAATGGAACCAAGTTGGAAAACACTCTTCAGGATATTATCCAGGAGAACTTCCCCAACCTAGCAAGACAGGCCAACATTCAATATTTAGGAAATACAGAGAATACCACCAAGAAAAAGAAAATTTCAGGCGAATATCCCTAATGAACATTGATGAGAAAATCCTCGATAAAATACTGGCAAACTGAATACAGCAGCATGTTAAAAAGCTTATCCACCACGATCAAGTGGGCTTCATCCCTGGGATCCAAGGCTGGTTCAACATACGCAAATCAATAAACGTATCCATCACATAAACCGAACCAACAACATAGACCACATGATTTTCTCAATAAATGCAAAAAAAGGCCCTTGATAAAATTCAACACCCCTTAATGCTAAAAACTCTCAATAAACTAGGTATTGATGGAACATATCTCAAAATAATAAGAGCTATTTATGACAAACCTATAGTCAATATCATACTAAATGGGCAAAAGCTGGAAGCATTCCCTTCGAAAGCCAGCACAAGACAAGGATGCCCTCTATCACCACTCCTAGTCAACATAGTATTGGAAGTTCTGGCCAGGGCAATCAGGCAAGAGAAAGAAATAAAGGGTATTCAAAATAGGAAGAGAGGAAATCAGATTATTTCTGTTTGCAGATGACATGATTGTGTATTTAGAAAACCCCATCATCTCAGCCTCAAAACTCCTTAAGCTGATAAGCAACTTCAGCAAAGTCTCAGGATACAAAATCAATGTGCAAAGATCGCAAACATTCCTATACACCAATAACAGACAAACAGAGAGCCAAATCATGAACAAACTCCCATTCCCAATTGCTACAAAGAGAATAAAATACCTAGGAATGTAACTAACAAGGGATGTGAGGACCTTCTTCCTGGGAATTACAAACCACTGCTCAAGGAAATAAGAGAAGACACAAGCAAATGGAAAAACATTCCATGCTCATGGATAGAAAGAATCAATATTCTGAAAATGGTCATACTGCCCAAAGTAATTTACAGATTCAATGCTATTCCCATCAAGCTACCATTGACCTTCTTCACAGACTCAGGAAAAAATCTACTTTAAATTTCATATGGAACCAAAAAAAAACCTGTATAGCCAAGACAATCCTAAGCCAAAAGGACAAAACTGGAGGCATCATGCTACCTGACTTCAAACTATACTACAAGGCTACAGTAAGCAAAACAGCATAGAACCAGTATGAAAAGAGAACTAGTATGAAAACAGAAATAACACCACACATCTACAACCATCTGATCTTTAACAAACCCAACAAAAACAAGCAATGGGGAAAGGATTTCCTATGTAATAAATGGTGTTGGGAAAACTGGCTAGCTATATGCAGAAAACCGAAACTGGATCCCTTCCTTAAAACTTACACAAAATTAACTCACGATGGATTAAAGATTTAAACATAAGAACTAAAACCATAAAAACCCTAGAAGAAAACCTAGGCAATACCATTCAGGACATAGGCATGGGCAAAGACATCGTGACTAGAACACCGAAAGCAATGGCAACAAAAGCCAAAATTGACAAATGGGATCTGATTAAACTAAAGAGCTTCTGCTCAGCAAAAGAAACTATCATCAGAGTGAACAGGCAATATGCAGAATGGGAGAAGATTTTTGCAATCTATCCATCTAACAAAGGACTACTATCCAGAATCTACAAGGAACTTAAACCAATTTACAAGAAAAAAAAAATCAAACAACCCCATTAAATGTGGGCAAAGGATATGAACAGACGTTTCTCAAAAGAAGACATTTATACAGCCAACAAACATATGAAAAAATACTGATTGTCACTGGTCATCAGAGAAATGCAAATCAAAACCACAATGAGATACCATCTCATGCCAGTGAGAATGGTGATCATTAAAGTTAGGAAACGACAGATGCTGCAGAGGATGTGGAGAAATAGGAACGCTTTTACACTGTTGGTGAGAGTATAAATTAGTTCAACCATTGTGAAAGACAGTATGGCAATTCCTCAAGGATCTAGAACTAGAAACACCATTTGACCCAGCAATCCCATTACTGGGTACCCAAAGGATTATAAATCATTCTACTATAAATACACATGCACACGTATGTTTATTGCAGCACTATTCAAAATAGCTAAGAATTGGAACCAACCCAAAAGCCCATCAATATTAGACTGGATAAAGAAAATGTGGTGCATATACACCATGGAATACTATGCAGCCATAAAAAAGAATGAGTTCATGTCCTTTGCAGGCACATGGATGAAGCTGGAAACCATCATTCTCAGCAAACTAACACAGGAACAGAAAACCAAACACCGCATGTTCTCACTCATAAGTGGGAGTTGAACAATGACAACATATGGGCACAGGGAGGGGAACATCACACTCCAGGGCCTGTTGGGAGGTGGGGGCAAGGAGAGGGATAGCATTAGGAGAAATACCTAATGTAGATGACGGGTTGATGGGTGCAGCAAACCACCATGGCACGTATATACCTATGTAACAAACCTGCACATTCTGCACATGTATCCCAGAAGTTAAAGTTGAAAGTAAGAAAGAAAGGAAGGAAAGGAAGGAAGAGAGGGAAGGAAGGAAGGAAGGAAGGGAGAAAGAAAGGAAGAAAAAGGAAGGATGCAGCAGAGGAAACAGATCCTGAAGTCTCCCAGCAGAAGTCAGTGAACAACTTAAATAAAGGAAAGAGCTTGGGCTGAGACCGAAAGGCTTGTCTGTGTAGATGACAGATGCTAATAAAGATGTCATCATTTATTGATCATCCTGCCACAGATATGGCCCTCCACACAATACATGGTTATCTCAATTAATCCCCACCACATCCCAATAACAGAGGCTCAGAAAGGTCATATGCTTTCTGGAAATTGTAGAATTTGAACCCAGATCTCTGACTCCTAAGTGTATATTCTCAACTCCTACAGGATTCTGCCCTTTGAAATTGATGCAGGCAGGCACAGTTGCCATTTTTTATTGCCCAACAAATGAAGCTACTCATAGTTTGTAAGTAATTGTCAAAGGAAAAGGAATACCACAGAGCTAAGACTTTCTATGGGCTGCGTGAGGCAGGGAGGGGTTGTATGGTAAGATTTGAAGCAACAGATGTTGCAAGCAGTTTGGTCACCATGATCCGATTGCCACTATGAGCACGTGGAAAATAAGCAAACACGGTGGGTGAACTAACCATAAGTTTAGCCATAGGAATTTCAGCAATAAAGAGACATGAAAATTCTTGCAAAGGGAAGGAGAAAGAAAATATAGGGCACCACAGAGTAAAAGATGGAATTGAAAAGAAATGTTGATCAATGTCAGCACATTTGAGGGTTTGTGTTTTATATATGTTATAGATATTTTCTGGGTTTTATATACACCCATCTATATAAATGTTTATGGAATGTAAACACTAGTTTGAAAATTACATGGCATTTATATATTTTTTAAATTGTGTTTTCAGCATTTATGTATTGCTATGATACTCCTGTGAAATCTTAAAGGAAAAAATCTGTGAGGATTAATGAGATCTTAAAACATATCTGCATGGTATGTGTGCTCTAGGGAGATAAGCGCTACATAAATACAATATTATAACACGTTCTTCTCAGATGGGGTCCAGGGAAGACTGGTGGCTAGGTGTAAAAGGGGATCACTGAAGATTTTTCTCTCCTTGAAAAGAATTTGGGTGAGCAATATGCTACTTTGGTTGATTCTTTCAAAGATAGCTCAGAAGGATTCTATACCTAAAGCAAACATTTGTTTTTGTAAACCCAGTCCCACTCTCCTAAAAATTAGTAGAGTGGTTGCAGGACTTTCTAGAGTGTTGATACCCCCACACCCTGCCACCGATGAGGCATGGTAGAGGCAGCTGGGGCCTTTGAAGCCCTGATCCCAGGCTATAGCCCAGACCAATGACATCAGAATCACCCAGGGTGGTTTGTAAAGCTCCCTGAGGAGCTGAGCCAAGGTTGACATCCACTGACCTAGAATGCATTTGCTTAGCTCACATCCAAAACAAAGAAGAAAATAAGATCATATCATTCTTTGAACTTCTGGGCTGGAAATCATTTGTTTGGGTACTGAACTGCCAGTTCTCTCACATGGGTCAAATTTGACAGAAACAAAACGCAAGGTTAATAGTAGAAAATAGCAAGTGGTTGTGACCCAAGAGGCAGAGTGGTATACAGACAAGAACTGGAGCAGCTGCTAGGAGCCCAGGAAAGGATGCATGAGGTCAAGAGTCAATGGCACAGAACTAGCATTAAAGGAACTAGGAAATCAGAGACAAGCATTTAAGGAAAAGCGGCAAGGAAGGCCAATTAATTCTGCCAACCTTCATCTTCTTTGCCTTGGCAGAGTATCTCAGACTTCTCTGATGGTAAGGATTTCCTGGGATATATGTTAAACTTGCAAATTCTCAAGTTCACCTCAGGCCCTCTGAATTCCTGTCTCCAGGAGAGGTACCTGGGAACCTGGGAAGCTGTATGTTTAACAAGAACCATTGTTTTTTGTTGTTGTTTGTTTGTTTTGTTTTTTTAAGACACAGGGGATTGTTCCATGTGTTCCCCAGACTGGTGTGCAGTGGCTGAATCATAGCTCACTGCAACCTCAAACTCCTGGGCTCAAGGAATCCTCCTGCCTCAGCCTCCCAAGTAGCTAGGACTATAGGTACTTGGTATACCTACCACTATGCCTGGATTTTTTTTTTTAATTTATTTTTTTGTAGAGACAGGGTCTTTCTATGTTGCCCAGGTTAATTTGGAACTCCTGGGCTCAAGCAATCCTCCCATCACGCCTCCCAAAGTGCTGGGATGATAGGTGTGAGATGCCTATCATCCAATAGCCTCCTTTTACTTTTGTAATGGTGCAGTTTGTCCCTTGACATCTAAGAAGCTGCAAGTGACACCTAAGACCAGGAGACCAAATTCAACCAAGTATCAAGTAAACACTCTTCTATTGCTGAATCTGACCAGCCTGGCCCTGACAAAAAAAAAAAAAAAAAAGGCCCAATTTACAAGCTATTCTCTCTACTTGTTTCAGAAGCAGGAAGATTTTGCCATCAATTATGCTCAAGCCTTGATCCTAAATTTTTCCTCACTTTTAAATTCTCTGGAGTTTCCATCATATAGCAAATCACTAGGCACTGTAGCTATGTAAGCTGATTTCATCATAAGGGTAGCTCTATCTGTTGGGCAATAAAAAATGGCAACTGTGCCTGCCTGCATTAATTTCAAAAGGCAGAATCCTGTAGGAGTTGAGAATATACCCTTATGGGTCAGAGATCTAGGTTCAAATTCTACCATTTCCAGAAAGCATATGACCTTTCTGAGCCTCTGTTGTTGGGATGTGGTAGGGATTAACTGAGATAACCATGTATTATGTGGAGGGCCATCTCTGGGACATGATAAGTTATCAATAAAATCATATAATGGAATCAAGACCTAAACTGGGAAAACTTTTATAAGATCTTAAGTTTTTCATTCCCAAATCTTTTTTTACCCAAACTATTTATGAGAATAAAAATTATGAAATTTATGACCAATGTTTGATATAAGCATGTTGAATAAAGATTTAATCACCACATGTTTTTAGGCAAGCTGAAACCAGAGAAAGCAGTACTGTTATTCCAGTCTCAATCCTGGGGACAAATGAACATTTGTCACTCACTGTGGCTTCGGTTTCCCTCAAGCATGTGAGTGTATGCTCCTGGTCTAAATGACAGGAGGCCAGAGGAAAACTGGTAGTATAAAAGTGCGATTCCTATTGATCTTACCACGTTGGCAGCAAGCTCTATAAATGTGCTATTACACTGAAAACAATAACACTGCAGCTCTTCTCCTTGAGGTGGGCACTATTCGAGGGAGCCTGTTATATTCACATGATTACTGCACATACATATGCTCCATGTCAACACATGTGAATATAAGCCAGAGAGAAGCAGAACCATCTAGTTTCTTGGATTCAACTATAATTTGTAAGCAAGCATACAGAGGAGCAGTAGTTCATTTGAGGATATATATGACATTTTACCAAGCTTTAAAGGCAAAAGGTGAGTACAGTGATACGTTAGTAATTAATGAGACATGTAGCATATAATTAATTCATAAAGACTTTGAGCAGTGCACAGTGGGACCTTGATATGCCTATTTGCCTCACAAATCAGCTGCAATTTCCATTCTATTTTCTTAGCTGCATTTTCTTCATAGCACTTAACTACACAGGATAGCCTGCAATAAACCTAAAAATTATCACCTGGGTCTGCTACCTAGGGTTCTGCCTCTGCAGCGGGCACTTAGTGATGGTGTGCCTTTGGTGAGCTCTATAACCTTCTCTGCTTTAACGTTCTCATCTCTTAAATGGGACAGTAAACATATTGCTCACATACAACTATTGAGATAAATATGTTAGAAAATTGATATGGCCAGACTATTTAGAAAGCAGAGTTCAGCTTGTTCAGTGACAAATGGTGTTAGTGTGAGCTTTGTTCTCCATTCACAAAAAAGATAGCTCTGATAGAAACAATGTAACAGACTGACTACAGTGGAATGAATGGTATACATGCTTCTATATATTAGATCCAATTGTAACAGAATCAGTTTACATTAAATCTGTCATTTGGTTAAAAAAAAAGAGAAAGAAAATTGATGCAAAATGGATAGCTCAATTCTTGGCACACAAATGTAAATTATCATAATACATCATCATATAGATTATATATGGCATAATATATCCATTACAAGATTATATTTCATATAATAAAATTAATTTTAGTTATTTCATTTTGTAGTCTACTTCTTAAAATTTTGATTTTTATTTAAAATAAACTCTCTTCCAAATATTGGAAAACACAGGCTTGATTTTTGTACACTTCTTCAGATTGTTACTTAGTCATACTAGTTGACCTCATTTAGGCCAGCCTTCTGAGCTTCTGAGTTTTTTTAACTCATTTTTTTCAAGTGGCAATATACGAGGACAGTCTATTTGGCTTCCAACATGGAAAGTAGGACAATCTTTTCTCCCTATTCAACCTGCATTGTCTTCACTTTTATTCCATCAGCCTTCCGTTTATACTAGACTACCCCTATGATTGAAAGCACTGAAAGTCGAAAGAGGCCAAGGGCCCCACATGGAAGAATCTGGGGCACTCACTAATCCCAGTCCCAGAGAGGTCTAAGAGGAATTATGAGAAGCAATGACTGAAGTATGTGTGTCTAGCATTGCCCTCTCTTTTGCTGGTAGATTATTAATCTTTATCTTTAACTTTGTCAAAGTGGATAATTTATATAATCCCTTGACATCCTCTCAACCAACAAAGCTGTATCATCCTGTGTAATGTGACTACTAGGAAGACATATCCTGGACTTCTTCTCCAGAGCACTTCTAATCTGGTTTCATTTTAAGATTATTTGGTCTTAAATCTTTCTACAAGATATGAAGCTTAAAGCATAGTGGGGACACTTTTCCCAAGACATTGATGCTCTAATCATACTTTCCTAACTCTAAAATCCTCCTGAATAGATTAAGACAAAACTTTATGACAATCACTCTTAATGTCAAGTATTCTCTGGATGTCCTGCCCTCTTCAGAAAGCAGAGAATATTTTGGAATTGACTTCCAGTGGGGTCCTGGGTGCAGAGGCTACGACGAACCTGTTGAGTGAACCTCCTCTTTACCAGAAGTAAAAAACCTTAGTGTGTCAACTATAGCCTGATTGTAAACCAAATGCACATTTGAAGTGTATTCTTAAATTTTGAAACTTTTTTTTGAATGTGGTAATATTAGCTAGGCTGCATAATGAAAGGGATTTTGTCCATTTTGTTTGCTAACAAGGCAAATAATGGTGTGTTCTTTCTCTACATATATAATTTTTGAAATGAATCCATAAGGAATACCTAATAAATGTATCTGTCTTCAGAATGTAGGTAATCCTTTTTGAAGATATTCAAATGTTGGTCATTCCACCTAGTCAACACAATAGCAAAAGTTATAAAGTCTGAATAAGAGAGCATTGTAAATATGCTCTATTTTATAAAACCAATCCAGTAAAACTGACATTTCATTAAAAAAAAAAATCACAATTCCTTTCTTAAAATGAAGCATCAAAACTGACATGAAATACATAAACTGTATTTGCTCTAGAGACATGTTTAATCGCAGTTTCCTCACTGAAATGTTCTAATCAATGTGTAGCTTTTATCAGACTTCTTCTGAACTTATTCTCCTTGGGGACTGTTGCCCCAAATGTAAGATCCAGCCCACAGACACGCATGTCAACCTGAAGAATAAACCTCTCTGGACCTTTAAAGGCTTTTCCTCTGAATACAATGGCTAGAGGTTTTTCTTCTCAGCTGCTCTCAAAGGCATCATCATCTACTGTGCCCATGCTACCTGGTCACTGGGAAGAATACTAATGACTTTCTGGCCATGAGCCCTTAAATATTGAATTGAAGAGTCAAAATTTGGAAATCCAATGCTAGATTTTTCCAACATATTTTCAAGAGAAGGAAAAGAGAAACAGTATGGATGGAATAGGTAAGATAGCTTTCTAGAGTAATGAGTCCTTTGTGTCTTTTTTCAGTTTAAGAGAACATTATTCAGATAAATGTGATGGGACTTATTAATGCAAAATTTACCCAACTCAGATTGGCAGCAATAAAAGACAAGCCATGCCATTGTTTTGTTTGTTGCTATTGTTTTAATCTAGAGGGACAGTTTCTATTCTGAATTTTAAAATGGATTGAAATTTCAACTGACATACAGAAAACTACACATAATTTGCAGTCTGTTCATCTATATAGAACACCAAAGTGAATGACAATGAGGTGAGGGTATTACTGAATGAACATTATTTGTCAGATGTGTTGCAAGGAAAAATGCTAAAAACTAGTGTTGTGGGGATGGAAGGATGGAAAGACAGATGGATGGATGGATGGATGGATGGATGGATGGATGGATGGATGGATGGATGGATGGAAGGATGGATGGAAGGATGGATGGATGGATGGATGGATGGATGGATGGATGGAAGGATGGATGGATGGATGGATGGATAGGTAGGTGGATAGATGGATGAGAAAGTATAGGGTAATGGCTATGAGAGATTTGAACAAAAACTATCTGGATTCAAATCCTGGCTCTGCCACTTACTACCTCTATAACTCAGGGAAAAAATTGCATGAACTCACCTATAAAATGAAGATGTTGAAGACAAAGATAAGACAATGATGATGATATGTACCTCAGAGAGTTTTTGTGAGAATTAAGTGATTTTATAGACTCTGCAGCACTTAAAACAGTGTGTGTATATTTTAAGCACAAATGTTAGCTTTTATTATGTTAGGAAAAAAGAAAGCCAAATTTTATGCTAAGCCATATTGCTTATATCTTGTTTTTCTACAAAGCTTTGGAGTTTACAAAGATTGTTCACATATTTAAATTATTTGATTGCCAATACAGGCATATGATTTAGATATAATCACAACAATTTTACATTAAAAAAACAACACAACCAATTTGGAAGCAGGATATCTTGCATTAAATCACAGTTTAATTTAATGGAAAACCTAATGCTAGAGACCTGGGCTCAAAAAATGGCTTTGAAATCTTTTACCTCAGAGATTTTGGAAAAGTCACTTAACTTCTCTGACCCTGGGTTATTTATCTATAAAATGGTGATAAAATGGTGATACATTCATTGTAGCATTGTTATAAGTTTTGTTCTTTTATCCAATAAATATTTATGGTGTGCCTCCTATGCACCAGGCACTGTGCTAAGAACCAGACACACTGGCACAACACTACAAATGCCAGGTATTTCAACAAATCAATAAATAGTCCCACTGTTTTCATTGCTTTTATCATCAGTTGCTATTCTCCCAGGGAGAGGCCAGGAAAATCAGATCTTGAATCAGAGATTGCTCTTTGTAATAATTTAATGAAGTTTCCTAAAATTTTCCTGACAGGTAAATGGTCAGTAGTGTCTTAAGGAGGCAACAGTCTGCTGTAGACAGACGGCTTGACCACTGAAGATTTCATTGGGAATTGACTTCAAACATCCATTATTTTTGCTTTTTTGTTTTTATTTTAAATTAAGATTATTGAGGTTCAATTTACATACAACAAAATGCACCCATCTAAAGGGTAGTTTGATGCATTTTCACAAGTGGGTACGTCTCTGTAATCACTCCCACAATCAAGATATAAAATTTTTTCATCACCTCAAAAAGTTTCCTCACGCCCCTTTTCAGTCAATAGCCCACCCCTGTTTTGAGAAAACCATCAATTTAGATTAGTTTTGTCTATTAAAGGATTTCATAAAGTAGAATCATTCCATGTGTAGTCTTTTTATGTTTGGTTTCTTTGGCTAATCATGTCATTGAGGTTCATCCATGTTGTAGCATGTACCAATATTTTGTTCCTTTCTTTTGCTAAATAGTATTGTATTGCATGGATTTGCTGCAATTTGCTTATTCATCCATCTGTTGATAAATATTTGGTGAGTTCTCAGTTTGGGGTGATTATGAGAACAACTGCTATGAGCAATCATGTGGACATGTTTTATTGCTCTTGGGGAGACAGTGGAAGTCACTGAATCATATGATAAGGGTATTTGTAAATTTAACTTCAAAAATGTTTTCCAAAGTGGCTGCATATGAGTTCATCCCCACTGGCCATGTAAGAGAGCTCCAATCGTTCTATATTTTTGCCAACAATTGGGTTCATTTTTAATGATGAAATAGGCAAAAATAGTAAAAGGAATTCCATGTGGGCAGGCACAGGACTCTCAGAAGCCACCACAGTGTGCACTTCTACGGGGACTTTTCTAAGGTTCATCCAAAGATTCAGAAATAACAAAGTCTTCTATACGTAGTGAAGAGAGTGAGAAAAAGACACACAGATGGGTGAGGGCAATTGAGGAAAACAAGAAAGAGTGAAAAATAGCAGACTACCCTAAAAAAGGCAAGTTATATCTGTCGATGACCAAGGTGGAGAAGAATGGAAAGAGAAGCTCCATAAAATTTACAGAATTATTTTAATTGTCTATTCACAAAACAAATCTATCATATCTATTATAAAATATCATATTTTAAAAATACTACACACAAAAAAAAGCCTATTTATTTTTCAATGGGTAAGGCTGGGGTTTTGTTGGTGCTTTTATTACAAAACTTTACTCAGATATCCAGGGGTTGGCAATAGCTGCCAAAGCTTCTTCATTAGCCCACCTCTAAGAATGTAAACACTGAAAACAGTTATTTTAGGGTCAGGCACTGGAAAAGATGCTAATAAAATAAATTGACCAGCTTTCTACGGATGAGAAAACTCTAAAACCTGACGGCTTTCTGCTGGTAACTGCAGCAGTAAATTCAGGCAATTCTGGATAAATGTCAGGCTGCTTTTGGGAAGAAAATGCCTCCATCAAGCTACCAAAATATTATGAAAAGTGGTATGGAATTGCTGTAGGGAGAAGTGTTCGGGCTGTCTCCTCTCTTTTCCCAATTTCCTTCACAAAGCAATGCTAGACATGATGTATTTTGTATTATTAATACCATTGTGCCTGTATTAGATTTGAAGATTCCGGAACATTCATCTATATTTAATTTAGGTATCTGTCTGTTTCTGTAGAGAAGGGAATATGAATGGCTGGTGGGAATAGCTATCTATATTCAATAGTGCCCAACACAATTATTCTACATGTTTTGTGTTCCCTTACATCCTTTTATTTCTTTAGCACGTATTCATTCACTTAACAAACAGTAATTGAGCACCTACTGTGTACTAGGCATATTCTAGAAACTGAGGATAGAGTCGCAGACAAGACAAAGTCCCTACCCTCATGGAACTACCATAGAGAAAAGGGCAAAATGCAATAAACACACCACTGAACATATATCATGTAACATAAGACTAAGGGCAGTGGAAATGATTAAGAAGGGTAAGGCATATAGGATGTGCTATGTAGAAAGCACTTTATAATATCAGATAATCAGGGACCTAATTAGGTTATTATTGAACAAAGCAGACCAGGTACATACCAGGGGAAAGAGCAATTCCAGCAGAGGGAACACTCAGGGCAAAGAGAATGAATCTGGAACACACTTGTCACTTTCTGGGACACTGGGATGTCTCAGAAAGAGCAAGGAGGCCAGTGGGCAGAAATAGCAAGGTGTGTCAGGGACAGTGTGAGGAGATGTGGGCAGAAGGGCAGCAGGATCACATCTTAGAGAATATTTTGTTTCATTCAGTAAGAACATTGGTGTTTACCATGATTGAGGTGGAGCCACTGAAGTACTTCTGTGTTGAGAGCTTCCTTATGCCGCATCTTTCTCTGTGCACTAGGATGTGACAAGATGTGAATAGGATAGGTAAGGTTTGCACCATCCCTGAGCCTCTACACTAGCTAAGCACGTGCTAAGGACAGGTGATAAAGATTTGGAAGGCTCAGTTTTTCCATGAAGGAGTTCCTGGTGTAGTTGAGACAGGGAGAGTAAATGGAAATTACATTACAGCGTCATAAGGTAATATTCAGTGCATCATGAGGTTACAAATGAGAGGCACCTCCCACTCACTAGGAGAAACCAGGAACAATTTTTCTGAGACAAGTGTCCAGGTGAGAGTGGTCAGCACTGGAGAGAGATTGTGGAATGACACTCAAGAAAGGGAATACCATGTACTGAGGGACAAACATGTGACCACTTGGCCTGCCCGAAGACCTGTGAGTTTTCCAACACGATGGACATACAGAGCATGCCTATAATAGGGAATGGAGAGAATTCCAGGAATGTTAGGAGATGAGTCTAGAGATTATGCTTAGATTATTCCTAAGATTTCTAATGAGTCTATATAATATGTCCAGGCAAAGCTACTATGGCTGGCATAAAGCTCCTCCACCAATCCATGGAGGCTATCTTTAGGATATAAGAGCCAATTCATTGAACAGCTAGTTCAAGTAGAAATTTCTGAATAATAAAATCATTAACGTTAGTAAAAGACAAGATTTTTTTACAGTCTTGAATGCCAGGCAGAGGAGTTCAAACTTTATGTAGTGAGGATTAGAAATGACTGAAGGTTTTAAAATATGGTAAATGTACCTTTTGGGAAGTTTAACTTTACAGACGTGCAAATCATATAGAATTGGGAGAAAACAAAAAGGAGATAGGAAAGCACATTAGAACAGTGGCCAAGGCCTGGAGAAAAAGGGAGACATGGGAAAGACATTGAGAAGGTGGTCTCTGGTAGGTAATGGAAAATGGAAAAGGGGACATGAACTGCTCTTGCCTTCCATTACTCATTTCTCCTTTTGGTAGGTAGCAGCAACTGGGTTTTCCTTTGGAGGAATTACCTCTATCCCATGGTATGCCAAATTAATACAGCTTTTAATTAGAATTCCAAGCCCTCTCTGGCCAAAGTTTGGTCATATGACCACAGGTGAAAAGCAGGAACTAATTAAATATTCAGAAGCCTAAGAAAGGCTGTTTTCTGAGAGATTCTGGTAAAGAAGAATTATAACACAATTTCAATTAAACAAGTATTTCTTTTAAACAACTATTATAAGTATACCAAAATGTAAAGAACAAGGTCTCTATCCTTAAACTTCCTGCATTTTAGATGTATCTAAGGTCCTTCTTTCCCTCTGCCTTCATTTACACACCTTCTCTTCTTAGCTTGCATGACCAGCAGCGATAGAACAAAATAGCAAAGGCAATGGGATGCCCAAAAAGTACTGAGAAAGTCACACATGCTGAAATTTAGTGAGTGGGAAAGAAAGTGTCTAACCAGTTCAGGTATGGCAAAAACATAATCTCAAGGTATACAAAAATGTTCCATAATGAGCCTGTATATTTAGTAAGTCAATAACAAATTCTTTTGAGTATGTCTGTACATATGTATACATGTCTAAATTAACATTTTCAAACAAAGAATGGATATCCATTAAAACATATCCCAGAAGATATTATTAGCTGATGACAAACCCCAAGAAGAAAATATCAACTTAAACCTATAAATATCTGGAATATTATAAGGATAGTGCAGTAAGAATATCTATTGATTAATCAGTAACTAATGAACATAAATAAAATATTACTAACAATGGCTCTATTTAAAGCATATTCCATGCCTAGGTACTAAGCTAGAGAATTTTTATGCAGCATCTTCTTTAACACTAACCACAAACATGTTATATGGGTGTTGCCTGCATTTTATAGATGAGGCTCATAGAAGTGAATTAGCCTCTTCAAAGTTACAGTCAGTACATAACTAAGCTAGAATTTGAGTCCAAATGTCTCTAACCCCAATTCTATTATTCTGACCCTCTTCTTAAATAGTAGTAGTCAAAAAGTTAGGTTTTGGATAAGAAAGTAGTCATTCTCCAGTCTGAATACACAGAATGAATACTGTTCAAAATTTTTGTAGGTTGAGTATAAGAGACAGAAAGCATGTGGCCCCAAACACTTCATTCCAGAGCAAACAGCCAACCAACAAATCCAGTTCAACTTTTCAACGACTTCTCTCTTAAATGTGTGATTTTACCACTGTCTACACATCCAACTCAGTCAGGGAGCCTTATAAAAATACGTATGTCCCAAATTCATACCTAAAAATTATAATGCATCAGGTCCAGGGTAGGGATTTGACAAGGAAAAAAATGTGCAATAAAAAAAATAAGCCTTTCCTGGGAGAATCTAATGGATAGTCAAGGATAAGCATTACTGCCTTAGATAGCTAACAGTCAAATCCATCAAGAAATGTACCCCAATCATCACGGGAGGCAGTTGAACTGAATGGCTTTATGCCACAGTCAATTTATCAAGATAAATAGAGACATGATTTTTATCAGGCCAATGTTCATGGAGTCAGAAGTCACTGGTATTGATGGCAGGGGTATTTATGAGCTGCTGGAGTAAGCTGACATGCAGGACTATGGGTAGGTGAACAGATGGCACACAAAAGGGAACTTTGAAATGCCACAATTTACTGTTAACTTTAAAAAAAAAATAGGCCAGTGAAAGAGAAAGGGGGTTTATTTGCAGCTTGTTATCTCTGCATACAGAGCCACGGATGTCACTTACTATCGTAGCAAACCAAAGTATGGCTCTCCTGAGTAGAAGGATTGGACATGCCATTCCTCAGTCACTCCACTCACAGGCATGCATGCAACAACCCAGAATCTGCCTCACTGAATACCAGGAGGCTGCCCTAGCTGGACACATAACAGAGTTCTGCTGCGTAGTCCCAGCTAAGGCTTCCTACCTCCTCCACACTCTTAACAGACATCTTACGCTGAGCACTGTACCAGGCGGTGGTCCGGATGCTTTATGTGCTATTCATTACTTAATCCTTGCCATGAGCCTGTGTGGTAGGTAAAATAGTTCCACATTTTTACAGAGGAAGAAACTGGGCCACTTGGCCAAGAATCCACACAGATAGTTAAGTACAGACCAGGGTTTCAATCCCAGGTCTTGCCATCTCCATACCGTAGACGTTCAACCACTGTACCACTACTGAATATGCTTCTCAAGGACAGAACCCCATTCTACCAATTGAAGATCTCACAACCCACTTCAAAGACAGCCAGTATGAGTTGCCTTGAATTTGCCTGCAATTACATCTGTCCTCTGATCCTTTTTTCTTTGCCTGGGAGAAAAAAAAATGCCTTTGATCCTTCTAAGATATATTTTTGCAGTGCTTAAGCACAGTGTCTGGCACTTAGTAAATTAGTTATCACTGTGGCTGTTGTTTTGTTGTTATTACCATTGCCTCCTTGACCAGCCTATCTCTGTTAATTTTCTGAGTTCCATTTCCTCCTTTTGCTTTAGAAATGTACTCATATTTTGGCATTGATCCTCATATTTTCTCTCTATATACTCCTTACGGGGCTTTGTATCTATTCTTCCAGCTTTAACTTTTTGTGTTACCCTCAAAAAACTGCACCTGTAACCTCGACTTCCCTTCAGTGCACCACATCCTTATTTCTCATATACTCGCCACAAATATCTCCATACAAATATCTTGCCAGCCAATGAAATTCAAAGTATTTGAAACTGAAAGAATTATATTCCTTCTGAAATCAGTTTTTTCTTTTGAGTTAAATTTTAACGGCACACTATGTCCCATAGTAACTCAGGTTAAACATTTCATAATTACATCTAATTCCCTCCTCTGCCTTTAACCTTCATAACCAATCAATTACTAAATATTCTTGAGTCTACTTGGCCTCAGGCCTCTCCCTGCCAATCTGATTGCCCCCACATTCAATCAGAGACTAAAGAGATGTTAGCCTAGATACTTGAGGGACGTTCCTTTCTTCTGATTCGCCTTCCTCTAAGACACTCTAGACACAACTGTCATATTAATATTCCCAGATAGGCCAGGTGCATCTCTCTACTGTTAAAAATCCAAAGTGTTGTTCCTTAACTGACAATGGGTGGGGAGTTGGATCTTTAAGTAATTTTTAGCTCAGTAATTCATGTAACCTCTTCTTTGTACTAGTCACCTAGACATGGCTCTACCCTCAATGATATCAGCATGCTTAACTCATGAGTGGGGATTCCTGTCTGACCTGAGATAATTGATGTCTTATCTTCTCTTTGGTCACAGGAGTTACCCAAGAGAAGCCCAAAAAAGGAGACAGGAAATGGTGTTCGTAAACAATGATGGCTAACAAATCCAAATACTACCTTCTCTACATCTCTGGCCCATGATGAGCTTTGGTTCTTACTCCTCTAACTTCCTTTCATTTATTGATCGCATTTATTCTATTTTGATACTTCTTTTTTTGTTTGTTTGTGAGACGGGGTCTTGCTCTATCATCCAGGCTGGAGTGTAGTGGTGTGATCTCAGCTCACTGCAACCTCTGCCTCCCAGGCTCAGGTGATCCTCCCACCACACCGTCCTGAACAGCTGGGACCACAGGCCCGTGCCACCACCACTGCCTAGTTTTTGTATTTTTTGTAGAGTCGAGGTCTCATTATGTTGCCCAGGTTGATCTCGAATTCCTGAGCTCAAGCGATCCTCCCACCTCAGCTTCTCAAAGTGCTGTGATTATAGGCATGAGCCACTGCACCCAGCCCTGTTTTGATACTTTTGTATTGCCTTACATTATTAGTTCTGTTAAAAAGCATACTGTCCTCTCTTTTTATTCAGAAAATCTCATAAGAACTGGCCTTCTCAACTCCAGATATTCCATGCTGGCCTTAAATAGTGCTTGGCCCTACCAGACACTCAGTATTATTAGAATCTAGTGTATTGTTGATGCTCATTTTGGATTACCTAACTATTTGGAATGAGATTTTGAGCAAGGTTTCCTCAGCATGGCTATTTGTATCAGGTGGCACTTTTTTTGTTTTGAGTGATTTAAAACACAACTCATCTTGACTTAAACACTTTGACTGATATCGCTGAAACACCTAGACATAGATTTCAAGTCAGACAAGCCTGATCAAGTCAGACAAGAAGCTCAATTGATACACAAAGGATCCAGTTTCTCTCCATCTCTCGTCTCTGCTTTCCATGGTGTCAGCTTCATTCTCAGGCTACACACAGCAGTGCCCAACAGCTTAAGGCTTTCCCTGGCTATAGCAAACAAAATGTCCACTACAATTCCGGGGCTCACATCTTTATCCACTGTCTTCAGAGGAAAAGAGTCATTTGCAGTACCTCTAGGTTTTAGGATTTACTCTCTACCATTGGCCTGAATGGTACAAATGTGGATCTATCTTTTAAAAATAACCACATGGTGGAGAAGAGGCAGATATTAAATACACAGAAGGAAATTTGGGTACTGGTGGCAGGAAAAGGGGAAAATTAACTTTAGGTTAAAACCAATAACTTTACTACACTGGTAATCAGAATCACCAGATAAACATAAAAATTCAGATTTATGGGCCCTATATCAAAACTTCTGAATCAGAATCTTGTTCTAAAGTATAGGATCTGCACTTTATAAAACCTACTCAGGTAATCCAGACTGTGGGATCAAAGAATCTTGCTTCTGTCTCTTCCTTTATTGGTTTCTGTAACACAGAACAACAATCTGGATATATATTTAAAGGATATAAAATAATGCTTAGAAAGAAATATGAGTACCAAGGAAACTAACTCTGTAAATATAACAGTGTAATTATTTTCAAAAACCACTTCTGCTGTAACCTCATCTAAAATAAAAGCATATGAGCTGCAGGGATGTCTGATTTTGATCTTTCAGACTCACTAACACAGATTTATTTTCTTAGATGGCATGATGAGCAGTTGCATCTTTGAGGGGAGTAGAAATCTATCCTCCTGGGTACCCTGGCCCCATTGTGAAAGTCACAGATATAATATCACAAACAGAAATTCAATATAAATGGAAGTTTCCTCTGATGATACAAAATAATCAGAAACTTTACAGGCATTTGCATAAGTGTGACAGGAATGTTAGAAGGATGAAGTGCTAAGAAATCCAAGTTCCCTCCTGGCACAAAACCTGCTCTCAAGCACTGGCTTCAGAGCATTCACTTGAGCAATTCTAATACTGCTTGTCATGCCAATGAAGTTGCAGAACGCTCCGTTGAGCTTGTCTGGCCCAGGAGAGATCCTATGCAACACCAGAGCAGTGCGTCTGGAGAGGGAAAGGAACCGAACAACTGCAGCCAGCTCCAATTCCTCACCTACTGGAATGAAGGTTTAATATGCTCAACAGATTAAACTTGAAGAAACAAATCAACATGCAAACATAAAGGGAAGACAGATGTGAGGGACAGGAGAGTGACAGGTTGCTGGAGGGACTCACTTTAGCTCATCCTCCTGACTCATGTCTGCTCTCTTATGGTGAGCAGGTCATTTTCCTATCTTCTCCCAGTTGTGTATAGTCTTGCTTCCTTTTCATTCACTCACCTCCCAGGCACCCTCTACCAGTCTCTCTCTCTCTTCTTCTTCTTCTTCCTCCCTCTCTCTCTCTCCAAACCAAGTGCTCTGAGGAAGCCAACATGATGGATAACAGATGTTCTTTGACATATTGTGTCATTTATCACACAACAGCCCCAATCCTGCTAACAGGGCCTTTCCCATATGTCACTGTCGACTTTTACATGGCCCCAATGCATCAAAAAGAAATGGTTTAATACAACGTGCTGTAATTCCTGAGTCACAGCTCAATGGAGGGGTTTGGGACACCAAGCTCCCTTTCCTTTCCACTTTATTTATTTGTTTCAACTGGTTTTTGTGCCTGATAAATGGATGAATGAACTCATCTGAGGTCACATGGAGGGAAAAAACATCCACAGAATTGTGCTTCAGGTTGGAAGAAAAAGGGAAGGTAGGTCTGGAGTGAAAGGCAGGAAATGCAGGCTGCACTCTATTACCACACTCCCTAGCAGACACTTGTTTATTTTCTATGGAGCAGGGCATCTGCCATGCTTAATAACAAGGAGTGCTCAGTGGTGAAATTCTATAAATCCAGACTGACAAGGGAGTGCCCCGCTGTGTCCCCACAGGGAAGAGAGTTGACTACATCAACTGCAAGGGAAGTTCCTCTGACCAAGCCTTCACTGAGGGCTGCTCCTGCTTTGGCTGAAGCAAAAGGGTTTTGAGGTATTTCCTGTTATAACCCATTCATCCCAGAAGCATCGCTATAGCAACAAGTCACATCTTTGTAAGCACCAAAGGCTATCGCACGTTCACACTTTATGGATTTCTTTCTCTCCAGATCCTCATGGCCGACTTGCTACTCCCGTCAGCTTGCCAGTGGGCTGCATCTCCCCCAGGGTGATGGGCTTCAAGTCAAACTGAGTGCCAATGTGATTGTTCTTGAACCCATCTGAGGCCTTTGATGCAAGCCACATCCATTCCCATGGGAAGGAGATAGGAAGATGCACACAGTAATAACACAGATTTTTTTCACACCCCAACTCAGACAGGCAAAGACAACGTGGTTTCCACCTTTTTATATATATGAGCACCTACCCCACTGGATAATGAAAATCTTAAATTCACATTTTAATGTATCTCAATTTATTTTTTTGTTTGAATTGTCTTTGGGGTTAAAACAACTTTGTGGGAAACCAAATTAAGTGAACTCAGAATTTAACTCAGTTAAATTTTCTCCCCTCCTTCCTTTTTCCCAAGATGGGATGTGGTTGTCCTGGGACTGTGACGGCATGGGGAGCAGGTGGCCCCTTGTCTTGTGCTGGTCTCTTGACTGCAAAGGGCTGGGCTGGCCTTTAGGTGTGGGCGGCTGGCCCTGGTGCTGACCCCCAGCACACTCTCCCTTTCTGCCGCTGGATGTTACTGCTGGTTTTCTTGCTGTTATTCATAGCTCTGCTTTTGCTGCATGGACAATGCTCCCAAGGATCCTAAGAGCCACCTTGGTTCTTAGTACCTGGGACTCCCATTCAGGCCTTAGGCAGGATGGCGTGTCCCCAGATAGCTTTAGGCCCTAGGCTCACTCTACCCCTGTAGTGAGCCCTTCGGGCAAGCTCTCCAGCTAGATTTCCAGGAATTCTTCATTTCTGACAGTCATGTGAAAACTTTCAGGTCCTTTCTCACCATGCAATAGCTGAATTAATTCGGGTAGGGCTAACCCCAACTCTCCTTCTCCCTGAACACTAAAGTAAGAATTCCTATCCAAGTGACTTACTGGGGCGGGATAGTCTTTGAAGAAAAGTGGAATGAGGAAAGCCAGCAAGAGGGGAGAAAAAAAGCCAGTGAGATTGTGTTCTCTGACAGATATATAAAAAGGAAATCCCCGACACCACTAATTAATCATCAGGGAAATGCAAATCAAAACCACAGTGAGATATCATCTTACCCCAGTTAGAATGGCTATTATAAAAAAGACAAAAGATATCAAGTGCTGGCAAGGTTGTGGAGAAAGGGGAATGCTGGTACACTGTTGGTGGAAATGTGAATTAGTACCACCTGTATGGAAAACAGTACAGATATTGCTCCATAAACTAAAAACAAATCTATCATATGATCCAGCAATCCTACTACCGAGTATTTACCCAAAGGAAAGAAAATCAGCATATCAAGGTGATACTTGCACCTTTATGTTTATTGCAGTACTAGCCACAATAGCTAAGATATGGAGTCAAACCAAATGTCTATCAATGAATGAATGGATAAAGAAAATGTGGCCTATATATACAATAGAATACTATACTGGCAAACCAGATTCAGCAGCACATCAAAAAGCTTATCCACCATGATCAAGTGGGCTCCATCCCTGGGATGCAAGGCTGGTTCAACATTCGCAAATCAATAAACATAATCCAGCATATAAACAGAACCAAAGACAAGAACCACATGATTATCTCAATAGATGCAGAAAAGGCTTTTGACAAAATTCAAC
>NW_012098510.1:772795-794598 GCF_000951045.1 Mandrillus leucophaeus
TGTACCCTAGAACTTAAAGTATAATAATAATTAAAAAAACAAAAACAAAAACAAAAACATAGTAACTGGGAAAGACTTTGGAATTTTAAACAATTTATAAATACATATGTGTATATATGTGAGAGTGTGTATATATATATGCATATGTATAGTTATAGTGAGTTCTTTGACAATTACATGATATTAAATACAAGAATTGTGAATAGTGTTATATTCAATAAATTATGTAATATAATACATTAACATTTTAAAAATAAATTACTACAATTTTAGTGTGGTTTAAATAAAAGTCTTTCAAATTGTAAAAAGAAATAAAAATAAAAAGAGTGAAATCCTGTCATTTATGGCAACATGGGAGAGTTTGGAGAACATTATGTAAAGTAAAATAAGCCAAGCACAAAAAAAGAAATACCATGTTTTCTTTCATATATAGAGGCTAAAAATGTTGGTCTCATAGAAAGAGAGCATAGAATAGCAGTTACTAGAGGCTGGGAAGGGTAAGGGAGAAGTGGGGAATGGTGAGAGGTTTGTTAATAAACACAAAATAAAATTTGATAGGAGGAATAAATTCTGGTGTTCTGTAGCACTGTAGGGTGACTATAATTAATAATAATTTATTGTTTGTTTTTAAATAGCTTGAATTTTGAATGTTTCCAACATAAAGAAATGATAAATATTTGAAGTAATAAATATGCTAATCACCATGATTTCATCATTACACATTTTATACATGTATCAAAAATCACATACCCCATAAGTATGTGCAACTATTGCAAATCAATTAAAAATAACAAAAATGAAAAAAAAAAAAAAAAGAATGTTGTCTCAATAGGAGATTCCCATCCATCTGATCATACAGGGAAACTGAGAGGACAAACTGTACCCACAGCAGCCATGAGTCCCATCTGGAGATCCCTGGTGCCCTGCAGCAGCTGGTCATTGGCCAAAGGCCACAGGGGCTGAGTGGAGAGAGAGCCGCTAGGTTTCTCTGGCTCAGTGACTTCTGTCTAGCTGAGGGCAACGTCAGAAGAGAACAACAGTTTTTCCTTGTCAGACAATATAGCATCCGGGGAGGGATGCACAGGCTGGTACAGGAGATCCAGACAGAATAGCAGTAACACCCACGACACTGCCGCCATCACTTTTACTTCCCTGCAGCCACCTTGCCATGTGGGTAGGAGCAGGGGGTTGGGGGAGAGACCCTCCTGCACAGCAATTGCATCTCTCTGCTTTTTCTTCCAGAGTTCTAAATAGAGATAGTCACATCTGTCTCCTCTGCTTCCTCTTCACCCTTCTCTAACACATTTTCCCCAAAACACTTCAGCCCTGACAGTGGAGGCCAGGAGGCCTATGATGAAGCACTTGCTTTTCTTGTTGTTGTTCTTTTGCTTCCCATAATCCACCAGGGCTATAAGAGGTAGCTTTTTACTTCTATCTCCAGCACTGATTCTCCTGCTATTAGATTTAGTTCTTTCTCAAAGTTAATTCATTCCAGTCATTTCCTTGAGCCACAATGGTGCATTGAATGAAGGAAGAGAAAGTGGCTTACAACAATGACAGATCTAAAATGATCCTTTATTAGGATTGTTATCGTTATTAAAGGAAAGATTAAAAATATACTTTGAGTCAGGCTCTGGGGTTGACATTCCCAATGAAATTTTGAAAACCGTTGTGAAGTAGATACGATTAGATTCACTTACAAATGAGGAAGAGGCATCTAGGCCAGAAAAGTAAATGGCAGGCTGGACACAGGTAACAGGGAATGAAACCAGAACGTGAAACCAGCTCTGTCTGATTCAGTGGCTCAGGCTCATTCTGTTATACTGTAGCCCTTAGAATATTCAGAGATGGGGAAAATTTCTCCTTCACTCTCAGCCTGATCCTCAGATTCAATGCCAGGGATTTTTGTTTTCTTTTTCTGACCTGACCATACACCTTTAAAACTAGCTGAATACCACACACCACATAGCTGGTACCTAGTGACAAGGCACAGCCTCCCAGTTCCTTGCAAACAGTTGTCTCAAGCCAGGCTTTGCTTCTAACTTGGCTCTCGGCTCCCTTCTCAGTTCCTGAGGGTACTGGGCTCGTAATGTTCTAAATTTCATCAGTTGTGTTATCATCTACCCCACCCCTGTGGATTTGGCAGCTTTCCCTTTGATACGCAGAGCTCTTTCAAGCATGACCTTAACTTTCCTTAAGTTGTTCTGATCCTTCCCTGTCCAAGAACTGATCTCAGTCCAATACCTGGGAGGTCAACTGCACAACAGGCTGCTGGGTTCGCATCACTGCTGGGCTTGTCTCTTCCCTGTGATCAATGCAGACAGAAGATTCTGGCTTAACTCCTGCTGCCAACTCCATATTATTACATTCATCTCCTGTAATTGATCCTTTGGCTGGACAACAGCTATGGTTAGACTCTGGAGAAGGGAAGCTACGCAACCTCTTCCAGTAAGAGGGATACAATGCCCCCTGCCCAAGTGCACAAACTGTTATTTAGTCATTTAGTCCTTTTAGGAATGATGGTAAGGCCTTGGCATGGGCCTGCTGTCACAGATACTTGGATATTCTCCCAGAAGCATATCCATGTCATTGGCACACCTACTCTCACACCATCTTCAATGGTTCTCAAAGTCATTTATTAAACAGAATGAATCAGTAAAAGCAGTCCATTAGGTGTGTTCTTCACTTCTTAAAAAGTGATAAATTTTGTTTGAGCAGGAATTGGAAAGAGCTGCTCAAGAATTTTTTTCTTTTCCATAGCATGAGATGTTGAAGATTTTGGTTCCAAAGGAAAAACATTAGGTCAATTTTTTTTTTTAAAAAAAGTAAGATTTGGACTTCACTAATTTAAAGGGTTCTTCAATGACCAGTGATAATTACATCCATGCATCCAAATTTGCTGTAAGAACAACCATCACTCTCAGGGCTATGTAATACAGTCACATGGTACAATAACTACACCGAACATCCTTTATAATACAGCTCTTGCCAGCAAGCCTTCACCTACCAGATTTGAGAAAATCATCTTTCTTGAGTCCCTATAGTAGAATGGATGGTTTCTGTCCTTGTTCTTCAACTGTATTTCTAACTCTAAAGGTTAGATCTTTACTCCATCTGTCCTGACGTTTGCTCTAATATAAGACTCTGACCCCAATGTCCACTCCTGACACTGTGTTTGATCTTTTTGTTTCTTGAGCTTGTTTCCCATGCCTGATTCTGATTCTGATGCGTGTGCTACTCAACTTTTGTATCTCATGTCCCAGTAAAAGGCACCTTACTTCAACTATGTTCCGTTGGTTCAACTGCACCTATGAGAATATTCTCGAGTTTGATGGCAGCTCCCTGGCTTCCATTCCTACTGTGTTTGTGCTGCAGTATTACAGCAGGAGACCATGTCAAAGGCACAGTAGGTACATACTCTATCTTGGATTAAAGCATCAATGATATCATTCACAAATATGTGTCTTGGAGCTAATTACTGGGCTCATTTCCTTGTCTAGTAAGAAAATCGACCTCATAGAATGGTTATGAGGAATAAATGAGATTGTGTCTATGAAATAGTAGGTACAGTGCCTGGAATAAATTGGTTAACTTCCATTACCTATTGTTGTTGTTGTTGTTATTATTATTATTATTATTATTCTCCATCCCATGGCAGGGATAGGACAATCACACATGTCAGTTTAGCCCTTGAAAACAGATTCTTGATCATAATTTCAACTTCTCCTTTCTTGATGATCTAAAAAGGCTTTTACAAAGATATCAACTTCTGAGTATAGCCAAATAATATATAAACCAACCATAAGTGATTATGTATTCTTAAGCATTTCTCTGGTTAGGCAGATTCCCTTATTATTTTTTAAATTATTCTACCCATCCCTCATGAAAATAGCATTAAAAGTTTCCTGACCCAAAACGTCTTAGATCCCAATGAATGATTTTCAAAGTATCATTTGCTCTTTTTCTTTCATTATTATTCAGACTACAGTGTTTCCATTTCATAAAAACACAACATGGCAGCACAAGAATCAAACACAAATTATGGTGGAAAATTAGTCAATAAACTTTTATTGTATTAGTTCTTAATGCTGTTATTAATATTGAGGGACTTAAAATTAATTTCTATCCAGGGAAAAAATTATGGCTAAAACTTCAGATATAAGGCTGGCTAGGGCACTGATGAAGACCACTTCAGGAACCCTCTGGCTGCTCTCACTGGGACTGTGTGCTCTGACATAAGGATTCTCCCTGAGTAAACTGGGAATGCTTCTGTTTACACAGCCTACCTGCTGTAGGCTGTTTGAGTGATTGAGGCCTGAGGAACAGCAGTTGTTGGAGAGAGGAGGAATATACTCATTTCATAACACCTCAAGTAAATGTATTTATTGGAGAACCACAAGGAAATGCCACAATGGGATCAAGTTGTTGCTGTCTGGTCATGGTTTGAAAAGTGTTAGATTTCTGTGCTTTGCTCAATATTGCCTTGTCTTACTCCTGTTGTTGACCCTGTTAGTGATCTTTGCTGACTCCTGCTGAATTGAAATGCATTTATTCATTTATGCATTCCTTTATTCATTCTTTCAACTGATAATGCATTAAATACTAAGCCTTGGAGAATAAAAAATGAATGAACATTGTTTCTGCTGTCTTCAAATTTATAGTCTGCTTGGAAAAAATTAAAATGTACCATACTGGGCGATTAATACTGAGCGATAAGAATACAGCTCCCTATAGGGAGTTCAGCTGAACGAGATGTCATCTCTAAGTGTGGGATATCAAGGAAAGTCATGTGGGGGAAAATGTAATTATCCCAGCTGGAGTTTTCAAATTTGTGACCCATCAGTGATTTTTAAATTAGTTTCAACATTTAAATATTGGCAGATAACACACACTTAATTTTTTGAATTTCTGACTACCCTTAAATATTGGGGACACTAGCAGCACAAGTTTTATGTTCACACATAGAAACAAGCAGGAGATGAGATGCTGCTACCCTGCATACACTGCCCAGTTATGACATCCTCACCAGGACTCTTCCACCCATCAGCATTCCCCACCTGGTCGAGTTTGCTACCCGCGAACAAGATTTTCAATAGCAGATAGGGCTTGGTAGGCAGGAGACAGTGGAGGAGGGAGAGGTGCCAGATAAAAATATATACTATCAGGCCATGCACTGTGGCTCATGCCTGTAATCCCAGCACTTTGGCTGAGGTGGGTGGATCACTTGAGGTTAGGAGTTCAAGACGAGCCTGGCCAACATGGTGAAACCCCGATTCTACCAAAAATATAAAAATTAGCTGGGCGTGGTGGCAGGTGCCTGTAATCCCAGCTATTTGGGAGGCCGAGGCAGGAGAATCGCTTGGACCCAGGAGACAGAGGTTGCAGTGAACTGAGATGGTACCACTGCATTCTAGCCTAGATGACAGAGCAAGACTCCATCTCAAAAAAAAAAAAAAAAAAAGACTATCAGTTATATATGAATTTAGATAAGTAGATAATTTTTTAGGATAAGCATAATCCATTAAATATTGCATGGGACATACTTGTATGAAATATGATTGGTTGTTTATTTGAAATTCAAATTTAACTAGATGTTCTGTATTTTTACTGGTTAAATTTGGTAACCCTGGATGGTGATAGAAGAATTGAGGGATAAGGAGGTCATTTCTGATAAAGTAAATTTTATTTTTAAAAGTAGAGAGAGAGAGATAAAGCATATTCCTGAGAAAAGGAGTATTCCAATCTGCTCAGAGCATGTGACTGGGGAGAATTAGGAGATAATAAGATAATAAAAATAAGAACTTAGGTATATTGAGCATTTCATGCCAGATCTCATGCAAAACAGTTTACCTAGATTAGCCTGCCCTTTGTCTCAAAATCCACCTATAACATTCACCGTTTTATAAGAAAACTGAGACTTGGCCGGGTGCAGTGGCTCAAACCTGTAGTCCCAGTACTTTGGGAGGCCGAGGTGGGCAGATCACGAGGTCAGGAGTTGGAGACCAGCCTGGCCAACATGGTGAAATCCTATGTCTACTAAAAAAATTACAAAAATTAGTCGGGCGCAGTGGCACGTGTCTGTAATCGCAGCTACTCTGGAGGCTGAGGCAGGAGAATCGCTTGAACCTGGGAGGCAGATGTTGCAGTGAGCGGATATTGCGCCATTGCACTCCAGCCTGGTCAACAGAGTGAGACTCTGTCCAAAAAAAAAAGAAAAGAAAAGAAAAAGAAAGAAAGGAAAGGAAAAGAAAGGAAGAAAGAAAACTGAGGCTTAGCTGGATCATGTGCTTTGACCTGTGACATTTGGTTGGCAAGTGAGAGAGGCTGGGTTTGACCTCAGATGGCATGAGCTCATCCACTCTACACAACCACCCATGATAGAAACAGAAGGGTGGGAGGAGACAGAAGAAGAGAATGCGAGCTCATAAGGGTAGGATTTGCACTTTTTAAAGCCTAACCTCCATCCTGAAGTGCTCACTCCGTGTTACTTGAAATTGCTGATGCTCTTGTAAGAGGCTTAGCACTTTAGTCACCAAGCAGGATTAGGATCAGCTGAGATTGTGACAGACTAGGTGGCAGGACCCAGCTGAGTTGGGGAAACTGCATGCATATTGGGAAAAAAAGGAAATGAAAGGTCAGGATAAGGTAGTTCCTTAAGAGCACCAGACTGTGAAGAAGGGACTACATCTTACTGTGATTTTTAAAATTATGGTGCTCAATAAATGTCTCATAATGGTAACATAATGGAGCTCTGAAGCAGGAGCAGTGCCTCCTCAATCTTATTTAAAGCCCTTTCTCTTTTCTCTATTGGAGAGAAGTAGCTGATCATTGGGCTAGTGCTTCACAAAAAGCCAAAATTACTTCTACAAATACCAGGACTCAGGGAGGGGAGTTTTGGTCATAGCACCAAGATATTTAGAATTCTATCTAATATTTGACAGCAATATTTATTCTCAGTCTTTCTTATTTAGCTTCTCTAGTACATACCTTCGTACATACCCTCAGTGTCCTATTGACACTGAGCTAACTTATAAAATTATAAAAACCACTCTCTCTGGCAATAGCAACTAGGGGAGAAGCTGTTTTAAAAATAGTTTCAATGGAAAATTCCCAAGAAATTTTGAGTCATTTTATGAAAAAAAAAAAAAATCCTACTCAAATCCTTCTGCACAATGATGCTTTTTCAAGATTTGGCAAGGCCAGTTTGTTTTATTTTGATGAGTTACAGAGTCTTGAAACATACTAGAAGTCCCAGCTTTTGTGATTACTTACTCTTTATTGCCTCGTAGTTATTTTCCAGAACCAGAAGCAGTTCTTTAGGCACTCTCTAAAAAACCTATATAAACTTCCTGAGTCTTTCCTCAGCTAATCCATTAAACTAATTAACTTTTGGTCCCTATTCCTTATTAACAGCTGCTGCTCTGCCTATTTGCAAAATAATAAATTTGAAATCATGGTTGTCAACTAATATTATTACTAATATAAGTCTTCCCATTAACTTAGTGTAATTGTTATGGCAGCAAAGGTCATGTCTCTGGTCTTTGTCACTCTATACACAATGCTTAGCACAGTGCTTGTCACCTAGTGGGAACACATTAACTCTTTATTAAATGGATGGCATGAGCTAGAGCTTCCTGGTCCTGACACTCTTCTTGCACATTAAGCTAATCCTGGATAAGACCATCATTCTGAACAAGAACCTTGCTCCCACACACCCAACAGACACACTTATCCCATTTTTACATCTATTTTTTTCCTTAGCTTAATTTTATTGTTCTCCATATTTACCTACTTTCATTATGTATTTTAAATCTCTTCTTTGGTGCATCATTTGTTGCAGTCTTGCCCTTTCTCCCCCACCCAACTCCAGCAAGGCACAGTTCTGGGCAGGAGATGAGACTTTCTCTAAGCTTAGCCCTCAATAGGATGCTACTAGATCTCCCTACATACCCTCTCCAATACCACAGAGAGGGGTAAGACAATAATTTTCTATATGCATGCAAGGCTTAGAATTGAGGATTTCACTAAGAAATGGGGGGGAATAAAAGAGAGAGAGGAAAGGGATTGAAGGGAAAGTTAAGAAGCTCCATTGCAATCACCCTGAAGTACCATCTTAGGGAAAGAAAACTGAATTTAAATATTCCTTTAGACTATTGAACCACTGTGAGAAGAAATTTTAGTTAATATAGGATTAAAGATAGTTGTTAATAATTGTTGTGTTGCTATATATTGGTAACACATTAGTAATTATAATAACAATAGCTGAAGTTGTATTGAGCATTTACTATATGCTAGGAACAGTGTTAGGCACTGTACCTTATTATCTCATTGAATTAACGGGTTCTATTATCTTCAAGACTTTACTGGGAAGGAATCCGAGCCTCAGAGAGATAAACAAATGTACCCGAAGTTACTAGCTAGCTTGGGAGTTTAAGAATTCTGGCTCCAGAGCCCATTTGCTTCACCTATATACTACACTGGGTTAGTGACCAATCTGAAAATTAACTTCAGATGCTCCAAATTCTAAAGAAGCTCATTGAATTTTAATAAAATGACACAGAACCTTAAATTTCTAATTTGGTTTGAACTTCTGATTCACATGGAGGTGATTCTTTTAAAATTAGCCTAAATGGAGCGCCTTTCATGGCTTAAAACATAGGATTCTTCAAAAATGTAAATTTACCAAAAGTCTGATTAAAGTGAAAATATTGACTCTCATCCAGTGATATCACTCTGGTTCTTATCTAGTAACAATAATCCTCACAATACTTAGTAGAATATCTTCATAATTCACAACTTGTCTTTTCCCTGTCTGATCTCAGTCACCCCCAACTGCCTTCAGCATAACCTCAACTCAGAGCTAAAACAGTGAAAACATCAAGAACATAAAAGGTAAAAGGGACAGAAAATTTAATATGCAAATATTTTAATGTGGGACTCACATGTCCTTATGCAGAGATTTACTTGGTAGGTTAATGACTAATATGTATTTCCTTCCCTTTCTAGTCCTTTCCTCCTAGAAATTATGAAAAGAACCATCTGAGTTGTCCGATCAGTATTTCTCCCTGTCCTACATATTTCAGTTGAATGGATTTACAATAGCTCAAGGATCTTTCAGCTCATATATTCAATAGAAAATCTTACTATTGGACACACACCCTAATTTGTAAGCTTTAGTAATTGCTGTGGCTATGTGAGCAAACCAAATTCAGAACAATAGGACATATAAGCCCTGAATGTTCTGTGTTCATTTCTTCTACATCAATTACAGCTGGACTATAAACCTCTTCTAAGAGGAAGCCATGTCCATTTAATCAAGCTTTACATACTACACTGGATGAGTCCAGAGACACACCTGACATTAGCTGCAATGCTACAGATATAGTTCCCTTATCAACTCTGACATCCTCTGGTGTCAGATATTTTGGCAGCAGGTAGAAATGTAGCAGAGAGAAGACCAACTAATGGATTCTATTTAAGGACGTTTGATGAAAATGTTGACTGGCCCATGACCGATTTTATTCTTAGTGCTTAAATGTTAGTTAGTTAGTCAATTTGAATGTTAATTAGCCATAATGACAAGGAGTGTCTCTTTTTATGATCCTCTTAAAATGTATCCAGGGGCTAATAAGTAATGGGTGCATCCCATAAATATAATAAGTAAATAAATTAGCATCAGTTAATTTAAATGTAAGCAAACTGCACTATCTGCTCTCCCTGCATTTCAGTTATTTTCCTCTCAGCATCTCTTCTTGCCTCATCAATTTCACGATCTAAACAATATACTCTACAGCTGAAGAGCAAGGTCAGACGTTATTGAATTCAGTGTAAAGCAAGTGGACCTTTTTCACTTTTTAGCCACATGTTGTCAGATAACTGGGTGGTTAGAATAAAGGTCAAAGGAAATGAGACTCGTAAAACTCTGTTTGTGCAGACAACTGCTTTCACCACAGTGATTAATCCAGATGGTTAGCACAGTCATCAAAAAGGTTAATTGGGTCAAATAACTACCTAGACTCAATTTTTTGAAAGCTGAAATGACTAGGTAAGTGAAAACTGGGTCTCAATAGCTTTTGTCTCTGTAAATTACTGTCTCTTAGAGGAAAAAGCCACAGGGACACATTCCAGTTAGAAAGGAAGGGAAGAGAGTTATTTGAGAAAGATGCTGTTATTTCATCCTTGCCCCTGCTTACTCATTCACTTGTTCACTCAGTATTAGCTTCTGGATTGCATTAGTGGATACATTAACAAATTTAGTACATCTAACAGAGACAGACTGATGCTTGGAGACTGAGTGGGAGTAGACACTGGAAGCTTAAATTGAGGGGCACCCTCCCTGGAGGTGCCAATTGCCACACAGTGCATGCCAGAGTTCTCATGGAACATCCCTACTGGGCTTTAAAAGTAGAGACTTTGACAAATTTCTCTCTGCAAGAAATGTGAATGGCAGTCGAAGTTGCTGCTCTATCAGTCAAGGGGCAGGATTTGGGAGCAACTGATTTTCTTAGATAGATATATTTCATTGAACGTTTTATTCAGTCTTCCTTGCAGTAGAAACGCCAATGTAATTTCCAGGGAACAGCCTGAACAGGGGCCTTCACCTTCCTCCTTCTAGAAGGGGCTAAACAAGTTCATTTGGAAAGATGCAATCATCCTGGTTCTATTTAAATTTCCTCTACCCATCCATTAACTATGTGGCTAATGCAAAAAAAAAAAAAAAAAAAGAAGAAGAAGGAGAAGAAGAAGAAGAGGAAAGGAACTTCATCTTCTTCTAGGAATTTATTCAGAATCTTCATCTTTTCAAGGCCAGCAAGTGGCTTCTTCTCAATCCTCCCAGGCCACTGACCTTTGGCTTTAGCTCCTGCATCCACCCTGCTCTGGCCTAACAGACTTGCCCTGACTTGAGCACAGCTGAGTCATCCTTGGGCACTTTGTTCTTAGATCTTAAATGTGCACGCTTTCCCTGATGTGATCACCAGGACTGGACCTCAGCATGACCCCTAGCAGCCCTGCAGCCAGGCCCTGCCAGAACCCTGAGGGAGACATGGGGACAGGGGCCACTCCAGTCAGTGCCACCTGCCCCTGTGCTGACACACTGGCTTACAGGCATCTGCCAGGGGCTGCTCCTCATTGTTCTCAAAGTGAAAAAACCTCTTTCAATTTTTCACAACACTGGACCCAAGAAAAAAATTAAACCCAAAGCAGAATAGCCTCAGGCTTTAGATCTCCCTACCTCCTTCAGGCTTTTATCTAAGCTCCTTTATCTCTGGTATCCTTGGTGGTGACCTGATATTATTTAAGTGAAAAAGGTTGGTCAGCAAGAGTAAAGTATAAAATGAGAGGGAAAAAGAGTAACTCTACAATACAGAAACCCAGCAAACATTACCTCAGCAAGGTCAACATCAATAGTGATAAGTCGTATTGATATAGCTCTCTTAATAGAATACAATAAAAATGGCACTTTACACCTATGGTCTTCTTCCCAAAAATACACACTAACACAGGCTAATCATGAGAAAAACATTAGCTGAATCCTAATTAAGGGTCATTCTACAAAGTATCTGACCAGGGCTCCTCAGAACTATCGAAGTCATCAAAAACAAATTCCAAGAAACTGCCATGGCCCAGAGTAACCTAGGGAGATGAGAGGACCAAATGTAACATGATGTCATGGATGGGATTCTGAGAACAAAAAATACCCTAGGTAAAAACTAAAGACATCTGAATAAAGTATGGACTTTACTTAATAGAAATGTATTAACATTGGCTTACATTAATTGTAGTTTGACATGTACGTAGTTGTTTGTCAGGAGGTCAGATCCCAGGGCAAGCTGGACTCAAGCCCTTATACTAGGTCCTTAGCAAACAGAATCCCAAGCCACAAAGTTAAAACCTGATCCTGGAAACTGGGGTGCTGAGAATCACAAGGGCCCCACCTTAGCAGAAGGATGGGAGGATAAGAGGTGAGTCCCTGGATTCTAGGGCTGACTGGTGGGAGAGGGGATTCAGAGCTATCGTGTTGCCAGTACACAGCCCAATAGCCCTGGGGTGTTCAGATCTGCTGGAACGAGGGGAAGACTTTGAGATTATTTAAAACTGACTTTCCCATATCACAGCAACCAGGAGTCTCAACCAAGTAGAGTCAAGGAAGGTAGAAGGGTCAGATAAGTCAAAGAGGGGATAACATCATTAGCACTGTAATAGGGTCCTAATAAAATGACCACAAATCAGTCCAAAAGCTGATACAGTGTATTAAGTAAGCATTAACATTTGGAAATGCATGTGGAATCCTTTGGCTTACCAGACATTGCATAAACACTCAGGATTACTAACAAAGTAAAATAAAAGCTTATAAACCAAGACTAATTAGCGTGAAAGTCAGTCTAAGTTACAGAAATATTTTACACATAGTTCTTTCACTTTGTCCTACAGAGACAAAAGCAGACACTATGGGTGGCATTAGTGCAAATGTTGGGATACTCCGAATTGCCCTATTGCAAATTACTCAGAAATGTATGTGGTAACAGACACATTCATGAACACCATATTATGTGCCCTGTGCTTAGCACTGTATGTTTAGCCATCCAGGTGTATAGGTTAAAGGTAACCCTACTAAATACTTCATAATGGAGGGAACGTTATATTCATTTTACTTATAAGAAAGTAGGGCTATTCAATTTTATGTAACTTGTCCCAAGACCACTTGAGTACTGAAACCGACACTGAAAGAAACAGAGAATCCCCAGATGCCAAGTCAGGCACTAATCTCTCCTGTCATGGTTTCAGGTCAAGTTCTGGACAGCGAGGTTCATCGTGGGATCTTACGAGGGGTTAGCAAATTAATAAGGTCACTGCTAACAAGCAAATAGGTCCACTAAAATACTGGGACTTTGAGCCAGGTAGACCAGGTTCTAATCCCAGTTCCACCACTTGGTAACTGTGAGAACTTGAGTAAATTACTTAACCTCTCTGCTTCTCAGTTTCTTTATCTATATAAGGCATTTTAGTATTACCTCTCCCATAGGATTGTCACAAGAATTAGAAGAGATTTTGTACTATAAAATGCTAGATACTATTTACATAGTAAACAACCAGTTTAAGAATTTATTTTAAAAATATATATGTAACACACAGTTACACTGTAATACAACCTGCATTCTCAAAAGTGAGTGCTGTGAAGTCTTTGTTCTCTCAAAGCCCCACTCAAACCTCAATTATCACCTGTGGACTGTTATACCTTTGTTGTCCTTCCAGAGCAAAGTTAAATCTCAGTGTGCTTCTTCTTTGCTTCCACAACAAGTTACTGATGCATCTATTAAAACATCTATCCTATGTGCAATGGTTAGTTCTTCTGGGTCTTTCAAGCTTGATGTGTGCTTTGAGAATAAGATTATATCACTGCTTCTTTAAGATCTAGAACAGTGTCTAGCACTTGGCAAAAGTTACACACACCCACCCACCCACCCACACCCACACACACACACACACAGACACACACAGAGAGAGATATTTCTTTAATCACTGAATTCTCCCTCAGGGTGCTTAGTAAATCCTATTAAGAAAATATTATATATCACAACTAAAACATATGCACTGAAATTATGATTTACCTTTTCTAAGTATACTCTCCAACATATAACATTGATTTAATGCTTTGATTTGCAATGTCTTAGAAACTCATAGATTGGCTACATCAATGTAGACACTCTAAAATGTTGGAATTGAAATAGGCTGTATTCCATTGTGCTGTCCCCCAGAAAAGCAGCTCCAACCTTCATCATTGAAGGCTAAAGAGCTGACTGAACTCCAGGCCAGTGTGGGCAAGGGTAAAGAATATTTATCAAAGTCAATGCATTGTTGCTATTTGTTTCAACTACGAATTTCTCTTGGGTTCTTTTTAATGTCTTTGGCTATCTTAGAATTACAAGTGGCAATGCTCAAAGGCCATGATAGGAAAAATGCCTGATTTCACATACAACATGTCCTGCAAGGAATTCATTTGCCTGAAATAAAATGAAAAATGCAGACATGGTTCAAGGTTGTATTTACCTACATGGTGAGAACAGAGCCTGAAATTATAGGGGCATGAGTACTCAGGAGAGTAGACCTTTTATGTTGATTCCTCAGAGATGAATTGAAGTTATGGTCCCAGGAGGCATTTGTGCAATACTTCCCTGCTGCCCTAACTGTCAGATTTACATTGTGAGTCTGCTGGGTCCAGCTATAATTTTAAATTTGATAGCATGGCTGACAGTCTATATGCTCAACGCATTTTTTTAAAACTTTTACTTTCAAAGAAAAATCACAGCTTTCTTATTCTTTTCTCCTCATCATACGTCCATGTTGCTAAGGTGCAGTCTTGGAATTTTCTTGGTCTCAATGTGGTAGAATAGGCCCACCCCATGGAGCTTTGCCACAAGACTGGCCCTGGAGAAAGGCAGAGGCCAAGATCCCACATGTGGCATGTTTTCAACCAGTTCTGAGAAATACCATTGCATATCTGTTTTCTTACCATGCAGAGTATGATAGGAACCTCCCAACAGAGAGAGCACTCTACTTTCTATTCTAGACCTAAGGTCCTCATGACCTGGTGATCCAAGGAATGGGGTCTTTGTGACACTCTTTGGAATGTCTTTGTGAAGGGGCAGAGTGAAAGGAAAGGATATTAGCTATGTGTTTCTGGAATCTTCTGTGAAACAAGCAGTCATATTTTCCCACCTGGGTCTATTCTATTTCTCAATATTCACTTGTCAGTAGCACTGGTCCCAAAGACACCATCTCGTCAGGGACACGCCATGGAATCAGGAACTTCTGGGAGATAAACATTTCCATTATTTTTTCTTTCTTGCTGTAATAGATGAGAACCTGAGTCTCCAAAAGGGCAAAGTTATTTAACCACAAATCAAGAAAGGGTTTCATGTATTCGTTTGCTTTTGGAAAGACTCAGTTTATTCCTAATTTATTCCAGGAAAGTAGAAATCCAAGTTAAAATTAATGGCCTTCAGATATTATTCTGCAAACTCTATTATTAAGCCATTCTCATGATTGACAGCCCCAGTGGTCAATATATAAGCCCTTGATTCTAGTCATAGTGTTCCCTATTACAGAGTTCCTCTTGCTTGGTTTTCTCAGAGGAGAGGTAGAACTCAAATGAACTCATAAAATAACAAACACATATGAAAAATGCAATGCATATCTTTTACTGGATTTGTCCAATAGACAATAAGGACTCTGAGGAGTAAATTATTTCTGATTGGAAGTTAAAGAAGTCCGTGTATTTAGAAAAAAGATGGGGGAAAATAGGACTTCCCTGGAGTATTCCTCTCTACTATATTTCCCCTACTTTGGGATAGTTAATTGTGCTGTCATAGGAATGGTTCCTTGAGCCCAGGTACTGCAGGTGGCACCCTACAGTAGCAGGAGCTCCATCTTGTGTCTTTGTTTAGGAGTCTTTCTACCCAAAGCTGCCTTGCTTGAGGATTCCAGATACCCAGGGTTTCATTTGGATTTGTATAAAATTCCACCTTCATGTTGGCTTAGTTTTTCAGATTCCTCCCTTTTAGTGAGTTTATTTAGGACCCTTTTTAAATACTAATTAAACTGAAAAGCATGGTGGTCTAAGAGACAAGCCATCCATGGGCTACACCCATTATACCCTCTTTGAATCCCAGTTACACCATCTACAGAATGGAGGGTCAGAGACACCTGAAGAAGTATTTGAGATCTATCCCATTTTGTATGTTACTTCTCTCTACAAGGTCAACAATAATAAAGGAAAAGGGAGAGGGTATATGTCCGTAAGCTTTGCCAACTTCTATCATGTTCACAGTATTGGAATCCCAAGGAAAGACTGGGAACATGAGCCTTAATTCCTGGAGAAGACACAGCTGGGAAGAATAGGCCTAATCAAACACAAAAACCACTAGTGTTGAAGTCAAAGTAGTTGTGACTCCATTAACTACATTAAGAGATACCACATAATAAATCATCTACAGTTTTTGAGAATAAACTGGTATACTATTAAATAATTACACTGGAAAACCAAATATAAACTGGGGCTGTCCCATGAAAACTACTATAAGTGGTCAAAACTTTATGAATGGTCACTTTGTTAAATGCCAATAGGTGTCCTTTTTTTTTTTTTTTTTTTTGTAACTATGCACTAAAATTGAAGAATGTATTTTATCATGAACTGTGGGTCTCAATGCTTCAAACAGACTGAACAAAATAAAATAGCATAAAAGACACTGAATGGCAACATAAAGCTGGAAATGTCATTTAGGACTCTGGAGATGTCCTAGTTTCAAACTCAGAAATATTGCCTAATTAATGACACACAGTATGTACTAAAACATCTTATGAAAGACACTAATATTCATCCTTATGCAATTTCTGTTTTTTGGCTGTGGATATTACAAAAAGGTCTAGCACATTTGTCATCACCCTTATAAAAATGAAACTTATAATTTCATTTCATAAATTGTTCCTCTTTTTCCCTCCTGCCTATAAAAAAAAACCATTGTATGCAGTATCTATCCCAGTAATTCAGTCAAAAACAAAGTCATCTGGCAACAAAGAAAACATGAAGTCAATTTTTTTTTCCTTAGGTGATCTCCATTTGACTCAAATTGAATAAAATAAGGTCAGGTGCAGTGGTTCATGCCTGTAATCTCAGCATTTTGGTAGGTTGAGGCAGGCGGATCACATGAGGTCAGGAGTTCAAGACCAGCCTGGCCAACATGGCAAAACCCCGTCTCTACTAAAAGTAAAAAAATTAGCTGGGCGTGGTGGTGTGCACCCATAATCCCAGCTACTTGGGAGGCTGAGGCAGGAGAAACACATGAACAGAGGGGCGGAGCTTGCAGTGAACCAAGATGGTGCCATTGCACTCCAGCCTGGGTGACAGAGTGAGACTCCATCTCTTAATAAATAAATAAAATACAAAATATATAACAAAGTGCACAAAATAAATATCTAAGCAGCCCTAATTGGGCAGCTATAGGATATGATCCACAAAGGATTTCAACTGATATGTGCATTTATATTATAATGTATTCTTACAGCAGAACAGCCTAGGGCTACATTTAGACAGGGCCTCACTCACGTCCACTGCTCACTTTGGCCACCATGTTTGAGGCTTCAGTTGTTGGCTGGTTTCATCTGGCTCAAGTTGATACTTCCTTAAAGAACCTTCGTAGTTAGAACCAACGGTGTTTAGACAGCATTGTCCCTTTGTGAATGAACCCACACTATGGAACCATATACAATTTCTCTTGGTGCTCACTTAAGCAAATAGCTGATAGACACAAAAATATATGTAAAATCATTTGACAGACCTGGGAAAAGAGATTTTCTTTGTCCTGGATCTGCCAGAATCCCTTTCTTTGGTGACAAAGGTTCTAGGTTTTCCTTTACTCCTTTTGTACATCATACAAATTTGTCTTAGACCCACCCATGGCTAAGCTGATATTCCTTTGTATGAGGCCTTTTACATTAACTTCAGAGAATTCTCAGTCTTTCAGACTACAAATCTTCAATGTTCAAGTTCTAAATATAGAGTTTTAGCTAGCTTTATTTCTATATTGGTTCTTGTTTTCTACTATATGTGTTCTGCTATGTATGTTTTACTATATAGTAGAGAAGTAACAATACTCTACTCCAGCTGATGCTTTGAAAAAAAATGTTTGCTGCCTCTCACATGGAGTTGGCATTTTTCTTCCTGTTTCTCTTCATGAATTATCTCTGTGTGTTATTTTTATATCTCTCTCTCCCTCACACACAAACACATGTCTTTGTCCATCCATACCCACAACCTCTCTCCACAATCATCTGTGTGACAGTCAAAACGATTATACAGATGAAGAGCACAGAGTTGGCCTACTTTCAGAATTGTCTAGTATGTTAAAAATACAGACACCTAGACCCCACCTTGCTCCCTTGAATCAGATATCAGAAACAATAGCAGGTTGGCCCTGAGCACCACTTTTAGAAAGCTCCTTGGGGTATTCTGATGATCAACCATATTTGGAAATCACTGATTAAAAATTACCAGAATTTTAACTGAAAAATAAAACACATTTTATTGAAAATGTCTTCTGCACTCTACAGGAATCATTGACTTTAACTTGCTTCCCAATTTCTACTAATAGTCTGGAATGTTGCTGGTTTTTTTATTATTATTACTATACTTTAAGTTCTGGGATACATGTGCAGAACGTGCAGGTTTGTTGCATAGGTACACAGGTGCCATGGTGGCTTGCTGCACCCATTAACTCATCATCTACATTAGATATTTCTCTTAATGCTATCCCTCCCCTAGCCCCACACCCCACAACAGGCCCCGGTGTGTGATGCTCCCCCGCCTATGTCCATGTGTTCTCATTGCTCAACTCTCACTTATGAGTGAGAACATGTAGTGTTTGTTTTTTTGTTCCTGTGTTTTTCTGTTCCTGTGTTAGTTTACTGAGAAAGATGGTTTCCAGCTTCATCCACGTCCTGAAAGGGACATGAACTCATGCATTTTTATGGCTGCATAGTATTCCATGGTGTATATCTGCCACATTTTCTTTATCCATCCTATCACTGATGGACATTTGGGTTGGTTCCAAGTGTTTGCTATTGTGAATAGTGCTGCAATAAATATACATGTGCATGTGTCTTTATAATAGAATGATTTATAATCATTTGGGTATATACCTAGTAATGGGATTGCTGGGTCAAATGGCATTTCTGGTTCTAGATCCTTGAGGAATCACCACACTGTCTTCCACAATCGTTGAACTAATTTACATTCCTACCAACAGTGTAAAAGTGTTCCTATTTCTCCACGTCCTCTCCAGCATCTGTTGTTTCCTGACTTTATAATCGTCGCCATTCTAACAGGCATGAGACGGTATCCCATTGTGGTTTGATTTGCATTTCTCTAATGACCAGTGATAATGAGTTTTTTTTTTTTTCATGTTTGTTGGCTGCATAATTGTCTTCCTTTGAAAAGTGTCTGTTCATATCCTTTGCCCACTTTTTGATGGAGTTGTTGGTTTTTTCAATTGTAAATTTGTTTAAGTTCCTTGTAGATTCTGGATACTAGCCCTTTGTCAGATGGCTAGATTAAAAACATTTGCTCCCATTCTCTAAGTTGCCTTTTCACTCTGATGACAGTTTCTTTTGCTGGGCAGAAGCTCTTTAGTTTAATCAGATCCCATTTGTCAATTTTGGCTTTTGTTGCCATTGCTTTTGGTGTTTTAGTCACGCAGTCTTTGCCCATGCCTATGTCCTGAATGGTATTGCCTAGGTTTTCTTCTAGGTTTTTATGGTTTTAGGTCTTATGTTTAAGTCTTTAATCCATCTTGAGTTAATTTTTGTATAAGGTATAAGGAAGAGGTCCAGTTTCAATTTTCTGCATATGGCTAGCTAGTTTTCCCAATGCCATTTATTAAATAGGAATTCCTGTCCCTATTGCTTTTGTCAGGTATGTGAAAGAGCAGATGGTTTTAGAATTGTGGCATTATTTCTGAGCCCTCTGTTCTGTTCCATTGGTCTTTGTATCTGCTTTGGTACCAGTACCATGCTGCTTTGGTTACTGTAGCCTTGTAGTATAGTTTGAAGTCAGGTAGCTTGTTGCCTCCAGCTTTGTTCTTTTCGCTTATGATTGTCTTGGCTATATGGGCTTGTGTTTTTGTTCCATATGAAATTTAAAGTTGATTTTGTAATACTGTGAAGAAAGTCAGTGGTAGCTTGATGGGGTTAGTATTCAATCTATAAATTACTTTGGGCAGTATGGCCATTTTCACAATATTGGTTCTTTCCATCTATGAGCATGGAATGTTTTTCCATTTGTGTCCTCTCTTATTTCCTTGAGCAGTGGTTTGTAGCTCTCCTTGAAGAGGTCCTTCACATCCCTTGTAAGTTGTATTGCTAGGTATTTTATTTTCTTTGTAGCAATTGTGAATGGGAGTTCACTTATGATTTGACTCTGTTTGTCTGTCATTGGTGTATAGGAATGTTTGTGATTTTTGCATATTGATTTTGTATACTGAGACTTTGCTGAAGTTGCTTATCAGCTTCAGGAGATTTGGGGCTGTGACGATGGGTTTTCTAAATATACAATCATGTCATCTGCAAACAGAGACAATTTGACTTCCTCTCTTCCTATTTGAATACCCTTTATTTCTTTCTCTTGCCTGATTGCCTGGGCCAGAACTTCAAATACTACGTTGAATAGGAGTGGTAAGAGAGGGCATCCTTGTCTAGTGCTGGTTTTCAAGGGAATGTTTCCAGCTTTTGCCCAGTCAGTATGATAGAGATACGTTCCATCAATACCTAGTTTATTGAGAGTTTTTAGCATGAAAGATTGTTGAATTTTATCGAAGGCCTTTTCTGCATCTACTGAGATAATCATGTGGTTTTTGTCATTGGTTCTGTTTCTGTGATGGATTATGTTTATTGATTTGCATATGTTGAACCAGCCTTGCATCCCATGGATGAAGCTGACTTGATCATGGTAGGTAAGTTTTTTGATGTGCTGCTGGATTCAGTTTGCCAGTATCTTATTGAGGATGTTCACATCGATGTTCATCAGGGAAATTGGGCTGAAATTTTCTTTTTTGTTGTGTCTCTGCCAGGTTTTGGTATCAGGATGATGCTGGCCTCATAAAATGAGTTAGGGAGGAGTCCCTCTTTTTCTATTGTTTGGAATCGTTTCAGAAGAAATGATATCAGCTCCTCTTTGTACCTCTGGTAGAATTCAGCTGTGAATCCGTCTGGTCCTGGGCTTTTTTTGGTTGGTAGGCTATTAAGTACTGCCTCAATTTCAGAACTTGTTATTGGTCTATTCAGGGATTCGACTTCTTCCTGGTTTAATCTTGGGAGGGTGTATGTGTCCAGGAATTTGTCCATTTCTTCTAGATTTTCTAGTTTATTTGCATAGAGGTGTTTATGGTATTCTCTGATGGTAGTTTGTATATCTGTGGGATCAGTGGTGATCGCCCCTTTATCATTTTTTATTATGTCTATTTGATTCTTCTCTCTTTTCTTTTTTATTAGTCTGGCTAGCACTCTATTTTGTTAATCTTTCCAAAAAACCAACTCCTGGATTTATTGACTTTTGAAGGGTTTTTCATGTCTCTATCTCCTTCAGTTCTGTTCTAAGTATTTTCTTGTTTTCTGCTAGCTTTTGAATTTGCTTGCTCTTGCTTCTCTAGTTCTTTAATTATGATGTTAGCTTGTCAATTTTAGATCTTTCCCTCTTTCTCCTGTGGGCATTTAGTGCTAACATTTCCCTCCAAACATTGTTTTAGCTGTGTCTCAGAGATTGTGGTACATTGTGTCTTTGTTCTCATTGGTTTCAGAGAATTTATTTATTTCTGCCTTAATTTTGTTATTTACCCAGTAGTCATTCAGGAGCAGCTTGTTCAGTTTCCATGTAGTCGTGCAGTTTTGAGTGAGTTTCTTAATCCTCAGTTCTAATTTGATTGCACTTTGTTCTGAGAGACTGTTTGTTATGATTTCCATTCTTTTGCATTTGCTGCGGAGGGTTTTACTTCCAATTATGTGGTCAAGTTTAGATTAAGTGCTATGTGGTTCTGAGAAGAATGCATATTCTATTCTGTTGATTTGAGGTGCAGAGTTCTGTAGATGTCTATTAGGTCCACTTGGTCTAGAGCTGAGTTCAAGTCCTGAATATCCTTGTTAATTTTCTGTCTCGTTGATCTAATATTGACAATGGGGTGTTAAAATATCCCATTATTACTGTGTGGGAGTCTAAGTCTCTTTGTAGGTCTCTAAGAACATGCTTTATGAATCTC
>NW_012098510.1:794868-811460 GCF_000951045.1 Mandrillus leucophaeus
TTGCTAAATCTTCCTCCATGCCTTTATTTTGAGCCTATGTGTGCCTTTGCATGTGATATGGGTCTCCTGAATACAGCACACTGATTGGTCTTGACTCTTTATCCAGTTTGCCAGTCTGTGTCTTTTAATTGGGGCATTTAGCCCATTTACATTTAAGGTTAATATTGTTATGTGTGAATTTGATCCTGTCATTATGATGCTAGCTGGTTACTTTGCCCATTAGTTGATGCAGTGTCTTCATAGTGTCGATGTTCTTTACCATTTGGTGTGTTTTTGCAGTGGCTAGTACTGGTTTTTCCTTTCCATATTTAGTGCTTCCTTCAGGAGCTCTGGTACAGCAGGCCTGGTGATGACAAAATCTTTCAGCATTTGCTTTTTTATAAAGGATTTTATTTCTCTTTCACTTAGAAAGCTTAGTTTGGCTGGATAAGAAATTCTGAGTTTTTTTTTTTTTTTTTTTCTTTCTTTAAGAATGTTGAATATTGGCCCCACTCTCTTCTGGCTTGCAGGGTTTCTACAGAGAGGTCTTCTGTTATTCTGATGGCTTCCCGTTATGGGTAACCCGACCTTTCTCTCTGGCTGCCCTTAACATTTTTTCCTTAATTTCAGCCTTGGTGAATCTGACGATTATGTGTCTTAGGGTTGTTCTTCTTGAGGAGTATCTTTGGGTTGTCACTGTATTTCCTGAATTGGAATGTTGGCCTATTTTGCTAGGTTGAGGAAGTTCTCCTGGATAATATCCTGAAGAGTGTTTTCCAACTTGGTTCCATTCTCCCTGTCACTTTCAGGTACACCAATCAAATGTAGGTTTGGTCTTTTCACATAGTCCCCTATTTCTTGGAGGCTTTGTTCACTCCTTTTCATTATTTTTTCTCTAATCACATGTTTACGTTTTATTTCATTAAGTTGATCTTCAGTCTCTGATATCCTGTCTTCCACTTGATTGATTTGGCTATTGATACTTGTGTATGTTTCATGAAGTTCTCCTGCTGTGTTTTTAAGCTCCATCAGGTCATTTATGTTCTTCTCTAAACTGGTTATTCTAGTTAGCAATTCCTCTTTTTTCAAGGTTCTTTGCTTCCTTGCATTGGGTTAGAACATGCCCCTTTAGCTCAAAGGAGTTTATTATTACCCACCTTCTGAACCCTCCTTCTGTCAATTCATCAAACCCATTCTCCATCCAGTTTTGTTCCCTTGCTGGTGAGGAGATGTGAGCTTTTGGAGAAGAGGCATTCTGGTTTTAGGAATTTTCAGCACTTTTGTGCCGTTTTTTTCTCCCTTATCTTCATGGGTTTATCTACCTTTGTCTTTGATGTTGGTGACCTTTGGATGGGGTTTCTGTGTGGACATACTTTTTGCTGATGTTGATGCTATTCCTTTCTGATTGTTAGTGTTCCTTCTAACATCAGGCCCCTCTGCTGCAGGTCTGCTGGAGTTTGCTGGAGGTCCACTCCAGATGTTGTTTGCCTAGGTATCACTAGCAGAGGCTGCAGAACAGCAAAGATTGCTGCCTGTTCCTTCCTCTGGAAGCTTCATCTTAGAGGGGCACCCATCAGGTGTCAGTTGAAGCTCTCCTGTATGAAGTGTCTATCGACCCCTGCTAGGAGATGTCTCCCCATCAGGAGACACACGAGTCAGGGACCCACTTGAAGAGGCAGTCTGTTCCTTAGTAGAACTCAAGTGCTGTACTGGGAGATCCACTGCTGTCTTCAGAGCCAGCAGGCAGGAATGTTTAAGTCTGCTGAAGCTGCACCCACAAACACCTTTTCCCCCGGGTGCTCTGTCCCAGGGAGATGGGAGTTTTATCTATAAGCCCCTGACTGGAGCTGCTGCCTTTCTTTCAGAGATACCCTGCCCAGAGAGGAGGAATCTAGAGAGGCAGTCTGGCTACAGCAGCTTTGCTGAGCTGCAGTGGGATCTCCCCAGTCCAAACTTCTGGGCGGTTTTGTTTACACTGTGAGGAGAAATCAGCCTACTCAAGTCTCAGTAATGGCTGACCCCCCTCCTCCAACAAAGCTAGAGCATCCCAGGTCAACTTCAGACTGCTGTGCTGGCAGCGAGAATTTCAAGCCAGTGAATCTTAGCTTGCTGGGCTCTGTGGGGGTGGGGTCCACTGGGCTAGACCACTTGGCTCTCTGGCTTCAGCCCCTTTACCAGGGGAATGAATGCTTCTGTCTTGCTGGCATTCCAGGTACCACTTTGGTATGAAAGAAAACTCCTGCAGCTAGCTCGGTGTCTACCCAAATGGCCACCCAGTTTTGTGCTCGAAACCCAGAGCCTTGGTGGTGTAGGCACCCAAGGAATTCTCCTGGTCTGTGGGTTGCAAAGACTGTGGGAAAAGCATAGTATCTGGGCTGTAATGCACTGTTCCTCATGGCACAGTCCCTCACAGCTTCCCTTGGCTATGAGGGAGTTCTCTGACCTCTTGCACTTCCCATGTGAGGCAACAGCCCATCCTGCTTCTGCTCAGCCTCCATGGGCTGCACCCACTTTCTAACCAGCCCCAATGAGATGAAGATGAGCCAGGTACCTCAGCTGGAAATGCAGAAATCACTGGCCTTCTGCACTGATCTCGCTGGGAGCTACAGACCGGAGCTGTTCCTATTCAGTCATCTTGCCAGTCGCTCCCCAAATTTTGCTGTTTAACCCCTGAAAGCTTACCATATGTGGACAAAAGTGCCTAAGATATGCAGGACATATCTTAGTCACGTATCTTTGATAGTATGTCACACTATAAAAAAATTTTCAGTCTTTGCCTTCTAGGATCTACTCATATCCAAGAGGGAACTTGGTTAGTACTACAGAGCATTAAGTCAATGGAAGTAAAACAATGTAGTGTCATAAAGCATTTTCTGATTAAAATACCTGAAGTTACAATGATTTGGGCCCATATGTTACATGTCAGTTCAGTGAACCAAGGTCAAGGGAATCGCAGTTTCACACCCCCAGACTAAATCATCCAGATAAGCATGATGAATGATCTATTCTGGGGACAGGAAAGACTAAGTGCTGCAAGTTCTCAATTATGAGAGGTGCCTGTGGGAAGTCTGAATCATCCTAAGTCAGGAGTTGGGGTCTCCTCTTCACTCTTCAAAGGCAGTGGCTGAGCCCACCCTTAGCTTGAGAAAATATCAGTAATCTATGGAAAATTATCAAGACTGGGGATGGGCAAATATCTCTCCATTTTTGAAAAAGGAAAAAATGGCAGATGAAACCAGTGAACTTGACACTGATCTTCAGCAAAATCCTGAGACATATCAAAGGGGAAATATGGGGTCTCTTAGAAAAGGAAGTAGAACTCATAAACCCAGCACCTGTAACCAAGAACAATTTTGTGAATTGTTCCAGCTGTGCCAGCCCAACTTTGTTTCACACTTTGACAGGTTATCAGATAAGGAGACAGAGTTTAACAGGCCTTCAGTGAGGAATTTGCAAAAGTTTCTCGAGATATCCTTGCAAGTTTTATAAAGAAAGATGGGTTCAGTGGCAGCACTAAAATAGATTAAAAAGTAGTTGAATGATCATAACTAAATGTACATGTGCCTTTGGTGACATGTCTTCTAGTACTGTCCTTGGTTCACTCAAGTTCAACAAATGTATCAATGACACGATAAAAAGATAAAAGAAATTCTTGTCAGCTCTGAAGGTTCCATGTAAATTAGTAGAAAGCCAAATAAAATGGATAGGAGATTCAAGATCCAAAGTGGTCTCGTAAGAATGGAATCTAATTGGATGAAACAGGGATGAGTGGGATTCAAGACTTGACCCATCTAGATCAATTATGGACTGATACAGCAAGACATCTTCAGGTTAATGGCAATTAATATAAAAAATAAATTAGAGGCTTTGACAATAAGCTGAAAATGAGTTAGCAATAGGATTAGGCCATCAAAAGAGCTTAAGGCTTCATGCTTCAGGCTTCATGAATAGCAGTTGGGTTTTCAGAATAATAGTGGTGGTCATCTGGGAATTCCATCATAATAAAAACCTAGATATTCCTGGGGTCTGAACATGCCGGTCTCCCATGTAGACCGGCATGCTCTGACACCTCCCTGCTTCCATTGCTCACACACTCTTTGCTGCTGGCTAACCCTTCCTTCAGCTCTCAATGTAGATGCTACAGGAAGTTGTCCCAGACCTCAGGACCAAATTAGGCCCCCTTTCTCTGGACATCTGTATGGCTAACAGTCATCAGACGATGTCTAACGCTGTATGATACTATTTTGAATTGTCTGTTTCCACCTCTCTACTGTAAACAGCTTGCTCTGTTCAACGTTAAATCCACAAGTTTACCAATGTTCCTTACTTAGGATATGTTCAATGAACATTTATTGGATTAATGAGTGAGGTAATTCAGATAACAATAAGGATGATGGAAGAATCAAAAAATACATCCCAAGACAAGTGATTGAAGAAACTACAGATTCTTACTCTGGAGAAAGGAAAATGTATGGGAGTGATATGAGTGCAGTCTTCAGTTGTGTGAAAGTCCAAAGAAGAGTAATTCTACTTATTCTACGTGGCAGGAAGGATAGAAGCTTTGAGAGGAAACGTATTAACATGGTTTAAGAAATGACTTTCTAAGAGGACCATCAAAAATGAAAAAAGTTTGCATGAGAGGAAATAAGTTCACACACTATAGACATGCTAGAGCACAGGCTGTTTGGCCACGTGTCATGAATGCTATAAAGGAATTTTAAGTGCAAGTTGAAAAACTGGACTAGATGTTAAGTTCTCCAAGATTCCATGGTTGTATGATCAAGTCACAGTAATATATTCATGTAGAGCTCACATTGTCTTCCTCTGTGGAATAACAGGGATAAGATCTTTGTCCAAGAGAAATTGCATATCACTGGAATGGAAGAGTCCATTGTCTTTTGACTTGATCTTATCTATGCCAGGAAACTGGGTAAACTTTTTACATAGCATAGAATCTCTAAGCTTATTTCTTTTTCCATACAATGAAAAACTAGGTTGAACAAAATGATTCTGAATACTATTATGGATATATAATCTATTTTATGTTATTCAATGCCTTTAAATAACCTAGCCAAGGAGAACAACTTGTTGTTTCAGATGATATCCATTACATTACATGCATTATGGCTGAGTCTCTCAGTGACCATCAATAATGCAATTAGAACACTCAAGATGGCTAGATTAATAGCTAGATATTGAATTACATTTTTTTATAAAAAAGTGTTCCCCACATGAGATCAGATGGACTTCAATGGCCCTGATTACTGTTGAAAGGAGTCTTGCTGGCTGAGTTTCCACAGTTACTATCACAAATGACAGGTACTAATGTGCTGCAGTCTCCTTCTAGAGAGAAGCCCAGCCTGATGAGGACTCATAAACACTCGAATTTTTTGCCCTGACATTGGAAAGCACAGTCCAAGCTTTGGACATTTTCATTTAGCGCTGCACTTAGGAAAATAAAAGAAAAATTGATCTCAGCTTTGCTAGCATCAAATCTCTTGACATTGTATTGGAATAGGCCATCTCTTCCATGAATACAGTTCCCTTTAGGTCACGTCAAAATCACAAATCAACTTCTTAGAAACGAGTCAATATTTAGTCATCTCTACTCAAATTAGATCTTGGCCTGGACTGAACTAACTGTCTGAGGGGGTGCCTTCTGAAAGAGTGGACCATTCTTAGCACAGAGATATCTACATTATTAGGGAAAGAACACAGCAGAAAATGCAGTAATAACCTCTTTTTCCAAGGCTAAGAAAAAGCTACGAAAAAAAAAGTCGTGTGAAAATACTATGACATATAGGCACTTGTTTTTAATACACTAGGAATGAAGGATATATTTTCTTTGTTTTTTCAGTTTTCATTGTCTTAACTATAAATGTGAATAATCATAACATTTATAAGAGCTCTACTTAGTGTATGAAATGGATGACAGATTAAAGATCCAAAGTGGTCTCAGAAGAATGGAATCTAATTAAATGAAATTGGGATAAGCATGGTTTCAAGACTTGATCCATTTAGATCAACTACAAAGTGATGTACCAGGAAACATTCAGGTTAATGACAGTTAATATTAAAAAAACTTAGATGCTTTATTTGACTATGAACTAAAAATAAGTTAGCAATATGATTAAGCCATTGAATGAACTTAAGGCTTCATGCTAAATACACTATTTAGTGTATAGTATATTAGCTAAATACACTATTTAGTTTATTTAATAGTGATTTTTATAAGTGTTAAAGTATAATAACTGTTCTTATAAGTGTTATTTACTTTAACATGTATAAGAGCGCTATTAAGTATCAGGCTTATTATATAGTAACTCACGTAACTCATAATGGCCTTATTAAAAAGGTCATTACTTGCTATTATCCCCATTTTACAGATGAGAAAACTGAAGCACAGCAGACACTGTGGTGTATCCCTCAGAGTACTGTTAGGACCAAGGAACTCATTCCTCAGCTCGTTTTGGTTGCTGAGGTTCACAACTGAGTACTTCCCCTAGGAACTGCCCTCAGCCAAAGGGATCTTCTTTTCCTGCGGTTGTATCCCCTCCTTAGGGGAAGCCCATACTCAAGAACTGATCATTGGTGGGGAGTACAAAGTAGAGGCTCAGTCCATTTGTCTTAATTCCAGACATTGAAAGGCCATTGGGTAAAGAGGCATCCCAGCTTTAGAGGTACCCACTGATCATCTGAAGCCTTTGTAATAGCAATTGCATCAAAATTCAACTGTACTCTATCCCCAATCCAGCTTCCCTTATGTTCTCATAGGTGTTATTCCCAAGAACACAACATGATTAATTTCCTACAGCAAGTCTCCATCTTGGAGACTGTGTTATAAATAACTCAACCTATGACAAGTTTCTTGTGCAAGGTCACACAGCTAATAAGTGGCAAACTCAAGCAATACAGCTCCATTCTAAGTGTTCTTAGCCATGATGCTAATGTGCTTCTTTTTAAGTGGCTTAATTTTATGTCTGCATCTCAGTTAAAAGCCTGGGGAAATATTGCCCAAGTTGAGTGATCATTAATGTTCCTCTAGACAGTTTAGGTGTACTTCAACAAATGTGACCCTGATCGAGTAAGTTCAGGAAATGGCATATATTTTTTCCCATCTTGGAGAGTCTCCTTGCATGTAATATTTTAATGGCACTGAACATTTCTACAATTAAAAGAAAACTTGTTTACCCAAAATTTTTTGAACTTTTCAAGCCATAGCACCCTCTTGTGTGAAACATCTATTAGCACCAACCTGCTAGTGTCCCGCAGAAGCCATTAGGAAAATGCTGGTCTGGAGATACTATCACTCTTCTTCCAAGGGTCTTCTGTCTCCCCTTTTAAAGCACCCTTGGACTTCTAACTGCCTCTGGAAAGCTATATTAGACAGGCTAAAATATTTCTGATATTTTAACCATCTTCATGCAGAGCTTTTTGCATTCTCCCTTTTTTATGTAAATTTAAGGGATACAAGTGCAATTTGGTTACATGAATATATTGCAAAATGATGAAGTCTGGGTTTCTAGTGCATCCATCACCCGAATAATGTACAGTGTACCCATTAAGTAATTTCTCATCACCCACCTCCTCCTCACCTCCTTATCGAGTCTCCAGTGTCTTTCATTCCATACTCTATGTTCACGTGTATACATTATTTAGCTCCCACTTATAAGTGAGAACGTACAGTATTTGTCTTTCCATTTCTGAGTTTTTTTCACTTAAGATAATGGCCTCCAGTTCCATTAATGTTGCTGCAAATAACATGATTTAATTCTTTTATATGGCTGAATAGTATTTCATTGTGTATTTATATCATATTTTATTTATTCAATCATCCATTGATGGATACTTAGGTTGATTCCACATCTTTGCTACTGTGAATTGTAAATGGCAAAAGTAAACCAAAAAGCTTCTGCCCAGTGAAAGAAATAATCAACAGAGTGGACAGACAACCTGTAGATTGGGAAAAAAATATTTTCAAACTGTCTATCCAAAAAGTGACTAATATCCAGAATTTACAAGGAACTCAAACAACTCAACAAAATAAATAAATAACTCCATTAAAAAGTGGGCAAAGGATATGAATAGACATTTTTCAAAAGAAGATATACAAATGGGCACAAGCATCTAAAAAATACCCAACACCACTAATTATCAGAAAAATGCAAATTAAAACCACAGTGAGATAATATCTTATACCAGTCAGAATGGCTACTATTAAAAAGATTTTAAAAAAACAGATGTTGGTGAGGAAACAGAGAAAAGGGACCACTTATAGACTGTTGGTAGCAATGTAAACTGTTATCCCTATGGAAAATAGCATGTAGATTTCACAAGGAACTAAAAATAGAACTACCATTCAATCCTGCATTATCTGTCTTAATGTCTTAATGAAGAACTTATCTTTACTTTGCATTCCCAAATGTCATAATATTATGCATAATAGTTTACATAAATGTCTGCCTAGGTTGCAAATACATTACCCTTGCATGTAATGGAGATTCAGTGGGGAAAGTTTTAGGCCTGGACTTCAAATTCAACTCTAACATTGTGGAGATTTAAGAACCTACTGTCACCTTACTGAGCATCTTTTATTTTTATCTTCTATAAAGAAAGGGTGGGGGTGGTTTGTTGAAATGTAAGATGCCTTTCACCTCTAACATTACAGAATTCTATAACTTCTGATTTCATATATAATGTAGTGGTAAGTGGGCAGGATCTAGAATCAAAACAAAAAGAAAAAAGAAAGAATACTGAATTGAATATTCTTTTTATCCAAATACTATCTGTGTTCTGAATGCCCTGGGATACTTATTTTGCTCTTAAAATATTACTTTTTTCATTAGTAAAGTCAAGATATTATTAATATTTACCACAGAGGGTTGTGTGAGAATTAAAAGACGATATATGTAAAGTGTTTAGCATTGTCAAGCATGTGTTAAGTGCTCATTCAATATTTGCCATTTTCTTGTAATGTCATTGATGGTGATGGTGATAGTAGAGATGGTGGTGATGGCAGTGGTTGAGGGAAGAAGTGTTACAGTAACTGTGTCTAAATTTTGTATTTGTCCTATATTTCAAATGTGTAAATGACAAGGCCACTTGTTTAGAGCAACTTAGAAGGGCACATGGTCACATAAATTAATAAATGCATTTGAAGTTTAAGGATGGTGCTGAAGAAAGATGCTAAGAGGCATGGAAAAGCCACTATGCTGCACCATCTCATCCTTCCACACTCAAGAGCAATTTGGAGAAGGTTAAGGAAACCAAACACTGACAATTAGAGTTAAAACACTGTGTATCGGGACTAAACACTGAACATACGAGATTTAGGATCAAAAAAAAAGACAAGCAACTCAAATACCAAAATAACTTGGAAAGATGACTATCAGAAATAGGATAATAGTCATGATTAATGAAAAAGAAATAAGTAGTCCACACTTCCTCTGTGGCCATATAAAAACAAATGGACATAAATTGCTTTTGGATAAAATTAGATTGGCTATAAAGAAAAATCGTTTAACTCTAAGATTGGTCAGCACCAGCGTATTCTACAAAAGGGTGTACTGTGTCCTCGACTTGGAGATCCACAGATGATGGGGTGAATGCATGTCTGTGTAGACTAGTTAAGAGAATGTTATCTACAGAGGGAAAAATGCCAAGTAATTATTTGCAATTCCCAAGCTTCAATGATGATGCAAGTTAACATGCTAAATACTGCCGTTTTCCAACACTGGGCTGCTCACGAAGAGATTTTTCAAGGGATTCCTTGGGCCAAATTTCTCCTTTTAAGACCTAAGGGATAAGTCAGCTAGGAGTGGGTATTTCCAAAGAGCAATGGCAGCCAATCCCTAATTAGACACAATCTCCTAAGCAGGGTATGAACAGAGTGGCAGAGACTGGCACTAGTAAATTAAAATTTTAAAATCCTGCTGTAAACACTCCCCTGCTATGTCCCCTCCTTTAAGCTCCACTCTCTGTTATTTTTTATTTATTGTAATTAGTTTAGTAATAAGATTTGTTTCCATATATATGGAATATATATAACTCTGCAGAGTAACAAAGAAAAAATAATGGGCAAAAAGAGTTATGTTTCTTATTTATCTCCCTGGTCGTTAGTTATTGGACCAGGGGAAAGGGTGGGGGGCAGAAAGAAGCTGGAAATAGAGAAGAAAGCATTTTCTGTGGAGTGAAGATGTATGGGAGCATATTTGCAAGATGAAAGCTGGGTAATGAAGGAGTAAGGCTAGTAATCCAAAAGGGCTAGGTGGCTCAGAGAGACGAATCGCCAAGGAAAAGGCAACCTGGAAATTGGGGCAAGGAGGTGGATCTGCATTATCAAAGTGTATGTGCTGCCTTTGGCTTTCCTGCTTATAAACTCTGGACTGCCAGGCAGAATAATCCAAAACAGGGAGCAGAAGGCTCTCAGGCAATTTTCCAATGCCAGCCTTTGAGGTGCAATTCCTTCTAGTTCCTGATAGGGTGTACTTTTCCAGGAAACTGGGCTTCTGTGATCTTGGGGCTTGGGTACCCACCCCAAGGAGGCAGTCCCCAGGCTGGGGAAGACAGGCTCCATGGACCACAGATGCTGCTCATTATAGACACCCTGAAAAGCTCTTGGAGATGCCTTGATGGAGGCTGATGATAGGCTAGCTTCTGAAGGCAAGAAGCCAGGGTTTTTATCCATTCCAAGGTGCCAGTTAAATCTATTTGATGAGCAAGCATGAGGAAAAAAGGTGTTAGCTGAACTCCCCAGTTCCAAGCTGAATTTTTTGTCCCATCTATTCAGTTCTATACTTGTTCCATAATTTTAAAATCAAAAGGATAACCAAAACTTTAACAAGATCTCTCTATATGAAATATATATATATTTATTTATTTGACTTTGTCTCTTCCTCTGCAAAATTTAGAATTTCTAGTCTATTGCCATGGCTTATCCTGGATCTCTTTGCAAAACTAAAAAATGAAAAGCAGGAAAAAGATTATTAAGACTGCTTGGCCTGGCCATTGAGAAGAGTGTAAATGCCCTACCATTGAAATTTAGGCATCAGAACACAATAAAAGGAACGATTACCTTTGTTCAGTACTTAATAGTTTTGAAGTACTATGGTACTTGATTGTGATATTAATCAAGTGAGGTGCAGTGGTTAGGGCTTACTACTCCCCAAAAAAGCAGAGCAAACAGGGGTAGAGGAGTTAAGTACATTGTCCAAAGCCACACAGCTATAAAGAAGCTAATTTTGACCTAAAGTGGGTCTTCTTCTGACTGTCTTGTGGGAATTTTTTTATACTACATCACTACCACAATCATCACAGATGAAAACAAAGCAAAAGCCAGGGAGAATGAAAGAGAAGTAAAAATTGTTTCTCCTTGAGAAAAGCAATAAGATTGCATTACAGTTCTGATAACACAGGGACAGGCTTTTCCTCTTCCTCTGCAAAATCAGAGCACCCCTGAGAGTAAATACCAAAAGAAAAAGCTTCCTCAGTTTTGGCGGGGGTTGTCAGGGCTATGCTTCCTATTTTCCCATTATAGACTTTCATGTATTTTAGGAAGCCATGTATAACATTCATCCCTAAATACATGATAGATGTGATGGAAATTGAGAAATAACACATCTATATTATACCCAAGGATTTGCTTTATAAAGACTTCTAAGTTTATGTTGAAATAAAGTGTTAGAAGTGGGGATGCTAAGAAGAGAGATGTCTAAAAGAGAGACGTCTAAATTTAGAATAAAAGAATAGATGCTCATCTACCTCCCTCTATCCCTGCATCCCTGCCCGGATTTCTTCCTCCTATAGGAGGACCAGAGGTGGGGAGGAAGGAAAGGACAAACACTGGAATGCAGACAGACATTAGAAGCTGCCCAGCCAATGAAAGAGCAAAGCATTGAACAAAACAAATGCATTTCCCGAGGAGCCTCAGCCCCAACTTGATCAATGATTCTGTTACACTGAATCATTTTTAATTTAATGCTTCTGGGAAGTGAAGGGGGGAAACCCATCAACTACAGGCACAGTTGGCAAGAGCTGGGTATTAGAATTTGGCAGCATTTATTATTGCTGTTTATGACGGCATAAATTAGGTTTATGCTGATATAATTAATAACTCTAAATTCGGGAATAATAAATAGTAATACTTATTCAAAACTGCAATGTCTGAGGAAGGCAAATGGAGTCCTCAAGCTCCTGACGCCTTCTGTGTATGCAGGCGGTGGTGGGAATGGGGTGTAAGTGAGGAAGCCCTTGGGAACACACTCCCAGAACCCAGCCCCAGCACTATGTATCATTTAACACTATGCAAATGACTTAGCAGCAGGACCTTAAGAGTTTCCAGAGCAAATAATTTCCATTTTGATCTCTATGAACAAGTTCATCAGCAAGATTGAGTGTGTTGCCCGCTAGAACCAGGGCCCTCAGTGCTCTCTGAGTCCATACTATGTCTGTGGTTTACGGACAGTGGTTTGGACGGTTGCACCAAGTGCCATGTTCTTCATGGGTCTCTCCACCTCCTTCCATTTGTCTGAAGACGCGTTGTGGATGCCCTGTAAATTCCCTACAGACGATGATTTGGGAATTACTGACAGAAATTTGCCAGGCAGGAATTTAAGACAGAAAACAGTTACTTCTGCATATTTTTAAAAATTTAAATATGTGTCTTTCATCTTATAAAGTTGTAAACAAAAGCTGTGAGATTAGACTATTCCTATAATGTTCCTTTTTTTTTTTTTTTTTTTTCTGTCTAAGAGAATATCTTCGCATTCAAAATGGCTGAGACTTCCACCCCTACTTTTTTCCCAGTGAGGGCAGGAGAAAGTGAGGAAAAATTACAGTTCCTCAGACCCCTTCTGAATCAGAATAACAATTTTCCCCATTTTTAAATATAAGGAAAATAACACAAAGGAAGATTAAAAACCCTTTTGCTCATCTCCCCTTAGAGCATCTTGACACAGATGAATAAACAGGATAGAACCAGAACCCAGATTGACATTTTCATCCAAACACTCAATCTCTGCTTCATGTCTCAAAATTCTTAAATTTTTCTAAAAACCAAATAAAGCAAAAATTTCCATCCACCAATAATTCTGCTCTATTTCAAACAGTACAAAATAGCAAAGCAATCTAAATTAAAATGTGAGGAATGAAACTCAGGAATTAAACATGATTGCAAGTTTAAGCTCCTTTGTCAGCTCCCAGGAAGAGCAGTTGAGTTCCATGTGGAAGGAACAGATGACTGGTAGAGGTTAAGCTTCAACTGCTAAGAGATTGTGATTTTCGGATAGAAAACATTTCACAGAGAGATGTTACAGCAGGAGCTTCGAATTGCCCTGGCCTGTGCCTGAAAGGAGAAGTTTGCAGCTGAAACCTTGGAATGAGAATTCACAAGGGAGTCAGGGGAATATTACTCCCCCGTCTTTTCATTAGCATCATTTCTACAGAAAATATCAACAGAATTATTCATTTCCCAGAGGCCACAGAACATGTAGAACTTTCTCCTACAGGTTCTTCAGCTTGTGATCATGTAAGCTTTCAGAAGGGATGCAATGCCTTGATGAGTTACAGATTGAAAAATATTGAGAAACAGAGATAGAGACAGGGAAAGAAAGAGAGACAGAAACGCCTGCTGGGAGCTCACCCTGTGACAGCCAGTTTCCCTCTGCCTTTGCGGGTCTCCCCTGCTTCTTCCTGTTGCTCCTTCTCCCTCCTTCAGAGGAGTCCTGGTCCTCTGTCCTAGCTTTGAGGGTGAGCACTGCAAAACTCACACCCATAGGCATACAGGGAATGTGCATTTCAGAAGCCAAACATGGACCAGTGAATCATGGGAAAGGGAATCATTCCCCCACATGATCCAAGAGTGCCACAGTCGTAAATCCAGCTTGGAAGGATCCATGGACCCCATGCTTATTAAACCTTAGCCTGTTGGAGAATGCCCAGACATAAAACAAGGCTCCCCAGTATGTCTTTAGTAATTCTTTCAAGACAGTAAATGATGACTAAAAGGAGAAAAAGGAAATTAAAAATGCTAAGCGATTGTTATGCCCACAAGTACAACAAAACCATAACTTCAATGAGTAGTATACAAACTTTATCTTCCTATCTTACCTACAGTAAAACATTTTAGAGTCCTTCTGTTCTGGAATGACTTTACCTGGAGGGCCACATTTTCAGAGACTTTAGAAAGATTAGGTATACTCAGAACTAGACTTACAAAACATATATTGGGCGCTTACCACTTCCCAAGTTCTATGCTGGAAACATTCAAGAGGAAAGACACCAGAATGATTGTCTAGAAGCTTTGACATAGTGGGGCTGTATAGCCCTAATGAAAAGAACAAGAGCTTTGCAACCAGATGAACTTGAATTTAATTTCTGATTCTGAAACTCATTAGACATGGGACTGACCTTGAGTATGTCACTCAATCTCCTTTTGCCTCAGTTTTATTTTTTGGTCTGTAAAATGATATTAAACTATTTACTTTTTCAGGTGGTTGCAATAATTAGAAATTATAAATATAAAAAATAAAAATTAAAAATCATAAGTTTATCCAATCAGATTGACAAAAAATGAAAAGGTTGATAATGTGTAGTGTTAACAAGGATATGAGGACCAGTCACTTCTATCCATTACTACAAGGAATATAAACTGTGAATTTTCTAAGGAGGGTAATCTGGCAACAATATGTATCAAATATAAAATATGCATAACATCTGACTCAACTGACTACTTTTAAAACTTTATCTTAAGAAAATAACCAGAGAGGGGGGCACCCAAGATGGCCGAATAGGAACAGCTCCAGCCTCCAGCTCCCAGCACGAGTGACACAGAAGACGGGTGATTTCTGCATTTCCAACTGAGGTACTGGGTTCACCTTGCTGAGGTGTGTTGGACAGTTGGTGCAGGACAGTGGGTGCAACCCAATGAGTGAGAGCAAAAGCAGGGCAAGGCATTGTCTCACCTGGGAAGTGCAAGGGGGAAGGGAATTCCTTATCCTAGCCAAGGGAAACCATGACACACAATACCTGGAAAATCGGGTCACTCCCACCCCAATACTGTGCTTTACCAAGGGTCTTAGCAAACAACACACCAGGAGATTATATCCCACACCTGGCTCGGAGTGTCCCATGCCCACAGAGCCTCCCTCATTGCTAGCACAGCAGTCTGAGATCTAACTGCAAGGTGGCAGCAAGGCTGGGGGAGGGGTGCCTGCCATTGCTGAGGCGTAAGTAGGTAAACAAAGCAGCCGGGAAGCTCCAACTGGGTGGAGACCACTGCAGCTCAAGGAGGCCTGCCTGCCTCTGTAGACTCCACCTCTGGGGACAGGGCACACCAAACAAAAAGCAGCAGAAACCTCTGCAGATGTAAATGTCCCTGTATGACAGCTTTGAAGAGAGTAGTGATTCTCCTAGCACAGAGGTTCAGATCTGAGAACGGACAGACTGCCTGCTCAAGTGGGTCCCTGACCCCCAAGTAGCCTAACTGGGAGACATTCCCCACTAGGTGCAAACTGACACTTCACACCTCACACGGCTGGGTACACCTCTGAGACGAAGCTTCCAGAGCAACAATCAGACAGCAACATTTGCTGTTCAGCAAAATTCTCTCTTCTGCAGCCTCTGCTGCTGACACCCAGGCAAACAAGGTCTGGAGTGGACCTCAAGCAAACTCCAACAGACCTACAGCTGAGGGTCCTGACTGTTAGAAGGAAAACTAACAAACAGAAAGGACATCAACACCAAAACCCCATCTGTACGTCACCATCATCAAAGACCAAAGATAGATAAAACCACAAAGATGGGGGAAAAGCAGTGTAGAAAAGCTGGATATTCAAAAAATCAGAGTGCCTCTCCCCCTCCAAAGGAACACAGCTCCTCGACAGCAACGGAACAAAGCTGGACAGAGAATGACTTCGACGAGTTGAGAGAAGAAGGCTTCAGTTGATCAAACTTCTCAGAGTTAAGGGAGGAAATACAAACTCAGTGCAAAGAAACTAAAAACCTTGAAAAAAGATTTGACAAATGGATAACTAGAATACCCTAATGCAGAGAAGTCCATAAACAACCTCATAGAGATGAAAACCATGACCAAGAACTATATGACAAATGCACAAGCATCAGTAACTGACTCGATCAACTGGAAGAAAGAGTATCAGTAATTGAAGATCAAATGAATGAAATGAAGCGAGAAGAGAAGTTTAGAGAAAAAAGAGTAAAAAGAAATGAACAAAGCCTACAAGAAATATGAGATTATGTGAAAAGACCAAATCTATGTCTGATTGGTATACCTGAAAGTGACAGGGAGAATGGAACCAAGTTGGAAAACACTCTGCAGGATATTATCCAGAAAAATTTCCCCAACCTAGCAAGGCAGGCCAACATTCAAATTCAGGAAATACAGAGAACGCCACAAAGATACTCCTTGAAAAGAGCAACTCCAACACATATAACTGTCAGATTCACCAAAGTTGAAATGACGGAAAAAATGTTCAAAGCAGCCAGAGAAAAACGGCAGGTTACCCACAAAGGGAAGCCCATCAGACTAACAGCAGATCTCTTGGCAGAAGCTCTACAAGCCAGAAGAGAGTGGGGGCCAATATTCAACATTCTTAAAG
>NW_012098510.1:811510-833116 GCF_000951045.1 Mandrillus leucophaeus
TTCCTTACTCCTTATACAAAAATTAATTCAAGATGGATTAGAGACTTAAATGTTAGACCTAAAACCATAAAAACCCTAAAAGAAAACTGAGGCAATACCATTCAGGACATAGGCATGGGTAAGGACTTTATGTCTAAAACACCAAAAGCAATGGCAACAAAAGCCATAATTGACAAATGGGATCTGATTAAACTAAAGAGCTTCTGTACAGCAAAAGAAACTACCATCAGAGTGAACAGGCAACCTACAGAATGGAAGAAAATTTTTGCAATCTACTCATTTGACAAAGGGCTAATATCCAGAACCTATAAAGAACTCAAACAAATTTACAAGAAAAAAACAAACAACTCTATCAAAAAGTAGGCAAAGGATATGAACAGATACTTCTCAAAATAGGACATTTATGCAGCCAACAGACACATGAAATAATGCTCATCATCACTCGCCATCAGAGAAATGCAAATCAAAACCGCAAAGAGATACCATCTCACACCAGTTAGAATGGCAATCATTCAAAAGTCAGGAAACAACAGGTGCTGGAGGGGATGTGGAGAAATAGGAACACTTTTACACTGTTGGTGGGACTGCAAACTAGTTCAACCATTGTGGAAAACAGTGTGACAATTCCTCAAGGATCTAGAACCAGAAATACCATTTGACCCAGCCATCCCATTACTGGGTATATACCCAAAGGATTATAAATCATGCTGCTATAAAGACACATGCACACGTATGTTTATTGCGGCACTATTCACAATAGCAAAGACTTGGAATCAACCCAAATGTCCATCAGTGACAGACTGGATTAAGAAAATGTGGCACATATACCCCACAGAATATTATGCAGCCATGAAAAAGGATGAGTTCGTTCCTTTATAGGGACATGGATGCAGCTGGAAATCATCATTCTCAGCAAACTATCACAAGAACAGAGAACCAAACACTACATGTTCTCACTCATAGGTGGGAATTGAACAATGAGATCACTTGGACACAGGAAGGGGAACATCACATACTGGAGCCTGTTGTGGAGTCGGGGGGTGGGGATAGCATTAGGAGATATACCTAATGTAAATGATGAGTTAACGGGTACAGCACACCAACATGGTACATGTATACATATGTAATAAACCTGTACGTTGTACACATGTAACCTAGAACATAAAGTATAATAATAAAATAAAACCGAAACAACAACAAAAAAAAAACCAGAAAAAGATCGCTAAGAATAAACAAAATATTTATCTCTCTACAGTTTATAATGAGGAATTGTTTACATTAATTATGGCCCCATCTATTCTAAAAGATGGTTATTTTTAAAACTGATCATTTAATTTGTATTTTGCCATAGGAAGATGTGGTTAGTTTATAAATTATACTACCAAATATATTATCTTATGAAAATCAAAATAGAATATTATCTTATGAAAGTCAAAATAGAAACATACTTAAAGATTTAGCTGATATACCTAAAGCTGTCAATTTATAGACAAATGGTTAAAATATCTCCTTCAACTTGCTAATAATGTTTTTCTCTGGGCAGCTTGACTCAGGAAGACCCTCTATGTTACAAAATTCCAGAGGCACTGTGTAATTACAATAGATTATAATGTAAATGATGCCCTTTGGAATTATACAATGCAATAGTTGTGAATTTAGGTGCCTTTAAATTTCTTCCTTAAGCTTTTTCTATACATACTGAATTGTTTATAATAATGATGTGTCATTTTTTCCCACTGGAAACAATAAAATCATTTTGTTTTTTGAAAACAATGAAGTCATATAGACACAGTGCTAAGAACCATACTAGGGCATGTTGAGCACTCCGGTAGATATTTTGTACTTATTTTCACCTGTTGCTAAAACTCTGCACTCTACAGTGCTCAGATGCCCTTGACAGTTGACAGTAGGTTCTGCCAATGAGAAGCCCTAGAGAAAGATAGGAAGGCAAGTTGAGAAAGAAAAACACACCCTTTCTGTTTCCCAGTTCCAGTTACAAGGCCAGAGCAACGGCCATCAAATGTGTCAATCCCTACTCCTTCAGCTCCCACAGAACCAACATTGCTGCACTCCATCAAAGGCATTAGCAGCAGGAAGAACCAAATGGTTCTTTGCTATTTGGATACAGGCCACTCTAAACTCCTTCACCCTCTAGGCTGTGCCTGCTGTGCACTGAAGCCCTAGCCAGATCAGTCTCCCTTCACAGAGTTCCAAACACCAGCCTCATGGAGCCCCTCAACCTGCTAGGTTCTGGTAACTCCTCCTCTTCCATTTGCGTCCTCCATTATTACAGGTGGTAGCTGCCTCTGCAGTTCTGGTAGCTGCCTCTGCAGCTCTTAATCTCCTGGGTTTTCTTTGTTTGTTTGTTTGTTTGTTGTTTGTTTTTGCATCTCCTTTTGAACTTAGACTTCTACCACTTGCATGAACCTTGTATTCGATTTGTACTAATTCCTTATATTAAGTCTTATTTTTGAAACACCTATTATTTCTGCTGTATCATGTATCATTTTTATAATTAGAAAACAAATCTATTTTATTTTCTTAAGTGTTCTCATTTTACTGAGTACAACTCTTAAAATGTATTAGCCATTGTACTGTTCCCACTGTTCCCTTAGGAATTTCGTTAAGTATTAGTGCCACTTTTCCCCTTCACCAATCTTAGGCACAGGCACTTTCTTTAAAGCCCAGTAGCATAGCTGAAACAAGACTAGAAGACTGATTAACCCTTAAATAGTCAATTATATAGCAACAGATAACTACTCAAAAAAATTAAAACTGATTATTAGTATAGCTGTTCTCATTCTCAAGAGGCTACTTGTCTCCTCTGGCCTCCTCCATAGGGCAGATGCTGTCTTTCCTCTGTGACCTACAGGGACCCCGTGGTTAGACCTGAGTATTCCCAATTTAAAGCTCAGGAGCATTGCTTCTTTCCCTTAAGGGCCCATTTTTCAGGCACCTTTTCCTGTTCCAGAATTTTCTCTGTTCCTGGAACAGGATGATTAACCGTGAGAATAACTAACATACTCATTGACTACACACTTCTTCCTGTCCACAGAGAAGCCTTCATGGGTACCAGCAGCATGGATTATAGTGAACATGGCAAGTATGCTCATTGCCGTGATCTACAGGCCCAGCATCACTTGCTCCTGGGTTATCTGCATGATCCCATGTAGGAAAGGCAGCAGCCCAAGAAACAAATGAGACTGAAACTTCCCCCAGTCAATTCTTTGGGGTTTCAGAGAGTATCTTCTATTCTTACTTGTTCAAATCAAAAGTGACATACTTACTAATCACTCCTCTGTTTATTTAAATTCAACAGATCTGTGAAATCCAAAAGTCTGAGGACCACTGCTGCATGTTATTATATCAAAGGACTTTAAATACATTCAAAAGTAGAGCTGAGGTCAAAATGGGAAGGAAAAGGCATGGTCCAGCCCAGAGGTGGCAGTCTAAGTCCCTGGTGATCCTGGAGAGTTGAGTGAAAGTGGGTCATGGAACAGAAGCCCCATGACAATAAATATTCACAGTCAGTTGCATGGTGTTTGCAGCCAAAAGCTGGCAGTGACAGGGAAGGACATGGCATTCTCTAGTAGAGAAAGCTGGAAAGTCAAGGTAGAGTATCCAGGATCAAGCCAAGCTAGGAAGTGAGGATGAACCAATTCATTCATCCTAGGCAAGAGCGACAGAAATCTGGGCAACGCTGCGCCATGGCTTCTTCCGGGCACCCTGGATATGAAGGTCTGAGTCAGCAAGACGAATTTCAGAACCAACCAGGTGATGGGGCTGAGACTCTATTTATTAATCTCCATCCAAGGTTGGGAAGACCTGATAGACCAAAATAAACAGGGATTTGAAGTTAGCTCTCCCACAAGCTAGTCATATAACATTGGGCATGGGTGTGTGTGTGTGTGTGTTTTCATTACCTAGACGATTTCTTATGCCAGTTCCACCTTGAACTAGCTATGTAATTGTGGATAACTCATTTACCTCTTTGGTCTGTTTCCTGATCATTTGAATGACTGGGACTAAATAATATATAAGAATCTGCCCTGCAAGAACATATTAAGGTTCTTACATTCTAATTCCCTTAAATAACTACAGCAAAGTAATGTAGGATAGACTTAAATTCCTGATTCTGTAACACCAGCTGTTTAAACTGCACTCAAAACTGAACCCCTGTGTGCTCCAGTTTTCTTATCTAGAAATTACAGAGAAGACCTACATTTGTTCGGCTATAGTGATGACTAATAAGACAATATATGTAAAAGAACTAGCTTTTTTCTTGGTCCATAAAAGGTGCTGAATAATTTTTTAGATAGATTCTGTGAGTGCTCTTATTGTAAAGTCTTCACAACCCACAGTGGAGTAAACACTACTGGCACTAACTTTAAATGGTCCCAGATTGTTAAAATGGTCACGATTTTTTATCTGATTTTTATAGTTTGATTTGTTTCCTCTAGTGCATTCAGCTATTATGTTTTAATACCTTGGTGTATTTACTTATAGTAGAGTCTTTGCTCTTTATTGCTGTTTGCTTCTGTTCCACAATGGTCTTGAAAAAAGATAATCAAGTTTTTAGAGTTGTATATACGCTAAGAATCAATATGCCCTGGTTCTCCTGTAAATAAAATGTTAGACTGTGTATTGACTTTATAAAAATTATTTTGTCACTACTGCCCAACAACCAAGATAAAAAGATTGGGAATCATGCTTGAATTTCTTCTCCCTCACCCCGTGCTCATTATATATCATGTCTACCTTTGATGCAGTTCAGGAATCACCTGTCTTCACCCCACTTACCACTCTAATCCAACCACCAATTATCACTTCTGCTCTAACAAAATCTGTTGACCACCCATTCTATTTTTACCCTACCTTGGGAAGATTTTTAAGTGTCAAGGAACCGTTGGATCAGTCCTCCTGATTTACTTAGAACTCAGCCCAATTCAACACAAACTTCCAGGCCAGAAAGATGACAAAATGTTTGTTTGTTTTTGAAATTAACATAACCTTCCATATTTGTATTTTCTGTTTCCTCTTCAGACAAGTTGCTAAGAGATCCTTGGCTTGGCAGGACTCCCTAAATTTTGCTGGGAAATCATGCCTTTATTTCACTGGCCACTCTTACCAAAAGCTATCAGCCACTCTCAGAAGCTCCATCACCATCACCGCAAAAGGAAACTGGTCTACTTTTACTCATTATTGCAAGCTCCATAAGGTCCGTTTTTATTTGTGAGAGAGAAGTAAAGCTTTGTAGGTTAAGTGCCAAGTTCAGGTTTTGCTTCTCTGATCTTTATGCAAGGATTGCCTCTTTGCTGATCAGACAACACACAGGACAGTTTTTTCACCTTTAAGAAGCCTACTAAGAATGTCCACATTAATCACATCTATTGAACATAGTACTGGAAGTCCCAGCCACAGCAATCAGACAAGAAATAAAGGGCATCCAAATCAGTAAATAGGAAGTCAAACTGTCACTGTTTGCCAATGGTATGATTGTATACCTAGAAAACCCTAAAGACTCATCCAAAAAGCTCTCACATCTAATAAATGAATTCAGTAAAGTTTCAGGATACAAAATCAATATACACAAATCAGTAGCACTGCTATACACCAACAGCAACCGAGCTGAGAATCAAATCAAGAACTCAGTCACTTTTGCAACAGCTCTAAAAATAAATAAATAAATAACCTAGAAATACACTTAACCAAGGAGGTAAAATACCTCTACTAGGAAAACAAAACACCGCTGAAAAAAAAAATCATAGGTGACACAGACAAATGGAAACACACCCCATGCTCATGGATAGATAGAGTCAATATTGTGAAAATAACCATGCTGCCAAAAGCAGTCTACAGAGTAAATGTAATTCCCATTAAAATACCATCATCATTCTTCAAAGAACTAGAAAAAACAATCCTAAAATTCATATGAAACAAATAAACAAAAAAAGAGCCCGCATAACCGAAGCAGTACTAAGAAAAAAGAAAAAATCTGGAGGCATCTTTTTACCTGACTTCAATTATACTATAAGGCTATAGTTACCAAAACAGCATGGTGCTAGCATAAAAATAGGCATGTAGACCAATGGAACAAAATAGAAAACCCAGAAATAAAGCCAATACTTAACAACCAAGCGATATTTGACAAAGCACACAAAAGCATAAAGTGGGAAAAGGACATGCTATTCAATAAATGGTGCTGGGGTAATTGGCAAGCCACATGTATAAGAATGAAACTAGATCCTCATCTCTCACCTTATACAAAAATCAACTCAAGATGGATCAAAGACTTAAATCTAAGACCTAAAACCATAAAAATTCCAGAAGACAATATTGTAAAAACGCTTTTGGCACTGGCTTAGGCAAACAATTCATGACTAGGAACCCAAAAAAGCAAATGTAACAACAACAAAATAGATGAGACCTAATTAAACTAAAAAGCTCCTGCACAGCAAAAGAAATAATCAGCAGAGCAAACAGACAACCCAGAGTGGGAGAAAAATCCTTGCAAAATATGCATCCAACAAAGGACTAATATCCAAAATCTACAAGGAACTCAAACAAAATAGCAAGAAAAAAATAGCAAGAAAAAAACTCCCATCAAAAAGTGGGCAAAGTACATGAAGAGAAAGTTCTCAAAAGATTATACAAGTAGCCAAGAAACATATGAAAAAAGACGCTCAACATCACTAACTATCAGGGAAATGCAAATTAAAACCACAATGAGATACCACCTTACTCCTGCAACAATTACCATAATTAAAAATTCAAAATGTAATAGATGTTAGCGTGGATGTGGTGCAAAGAGACCACTTTTACACTGCTGATGGGAATGTAAACTCGTACAACCACTATGAAGAAACAGTATGGAGATTCCTTAAAGAACTAAAGGTAGAACTACCATTTGATCCAGTAATTCCACTACTGGATATCTACCCAAAGGAAAAGAAGTCATTATATGAAAAAGACACTTGAACATGCATGTTTACAGCAGCACAATTCACAATTGCAGAGATATGGAACCAACCTAAGTGCCATCAACCAATGAGTGGATAAAGAAAATGTGATATATATATATATATGTGTGTGTGTGTGTATATACATATATGTGTGTGTGTATATATATATCTATATCACCATGGAATAAAATGGAATGAAATAATGGCCTTTGCAGTAACTTCGATGGAGTTGGAGACTATTATTCTAAGTGAAGTAACTCAGGAATGGAAAACCAAATATCGTATGCTTTCATTTGTAAATGGGAGCTAAGCTATGAGGACGCAAAGGCATGAGAATGATATACTGGACTTTGGAGACTTGTCGTGGAAGGGTTGGGGGGTGAGGGATAAAAGACTACATATTGGATACAATGTACACTGCTCGGGTGATGGGTGCACCAAAATGCCAGAAATTACCACTAAAATAACTTATCCATGTAACCAAAAAAAATCTCTTCCCCCAAAACTGTTAAAATACATTACAAAGGACAAAAGACCACAGTGTCACAAAAAGGAGCCTATTAATAAGAATATACTCAGAGAAAATCAGCGAAGATGAGAACATCAGAAAAAATACCATATACAGAAAATTTAGGTGAACCGCCTCAAGGTTGGAGAGAACTTCACATGGGGAAGTTCAGGCATGGATGAGGGGGATTAGATTTTATCCATGGGATATCCTAAGGGAGGAATGATTAAAATGGGTGAAGCTCACAGGACAAAGATGAAAACACAGTAAGACACAAATCCACCTGATTATACACAACAGAGTGGGCATGCCCTGAAGTAAAATGTCGATCACAGAACTAGTTCAAGCAGAAATTAGACAAACCATGTGTTAGGTATGTTCTAAGGAGGGCTCAGGCACTGAGACTTTTAAGCTCTTTTATGATGAGACATTATATATTCAGGCAGTCTCAAGTTTTTTCATAATGTTGTGCTATGACCTGTGGATTTTTCCTTCAGTAGAATAACACTATGATTTCCAAGTCCCTTTCAGCCAAAATTGTTTGGGTAATCCAAGTGATTTATAAAGTGCCTTGAGTTCCATGATGAAAGATGCTATATAAATAAAAAGGTAATTTTAGTCATAATAAATAATGGTAATGATGATAAATGCCAGTGTCACTAAGAAGAAGCTGGCCTGCCATTTGGGAACCCAAAGCAACCAGCTATGAGCTGGAAATAATGTGTGTCCAGGCCAGGATGATACTCAGTGACTGAGATCACATTAACCTTTAAACCAGAGATCTGGATAAAGCCCCTGATTTGGAGGTGTAAGCATTTAAAATTGAAGAAACTACAATACTTAATCCCTGAGCTTGAATATTGCCTTGGGCTTCTGAGACCTTTTCCAGAATGGTCAAGAGGGAGCATATTGTCTTCCTCTTCTAACAGAAGAGAAAACTGACTAGAGCAGGAGAAAAGCCAGAATTCCCAATGAACCTTATGACTCTAGATCCAGGGCTCTTTCCATTCTCTACTGGACCTCAGACAATTCCAGCGAAGGAAAGATTTCGGAAAAGAGCCAATTTGGATGAGAAAATGTCAAAATGGGATCATGTCCCTCAAGATGCCTTGCATAACTGTTTTTCATCCATTTAGGCTGAGAAAGCTTGCTAGTAAAATCCTTGGCTGCTCAAGCAGGGAGGAGCCATTCACTGATGTCCCAGAGCTGTTCTCTGCCGTTAAAGGAGCACAGAGCAAGAGCCGGCTGAGTTCTGTTTGACCAGGAGCGAACACTGCTTTGGGGCCTTTCAAGCTTGAGAGCTCAGAAGGCTAATTGCTTTCCAAGGTCTGATCGAGTTTCTTAGTGAAGGACTTGGCCTCCCATTTTCCCATGTGCTTAAAGGCCAATCAGTCACCACAGAGAAAGAGAAGAAACCCTGCTCTCTGCCCAACATTCTCTGCCCTCAAATAATCACCATAAAAAAATTAAACAAAATGAAATCCGGCAACTGCTAAGCTGGGAGGAGCTCACCTGTGAAGAACACATAGGTGTCTTATCTCTGTGTGTGTGTGTGTGTGTGTGTGTGTGTGTGTACTGAAATATTATTTTTATGATCTGTAGTTTTTATTTGCTTTCCTTTAGCATAGTTTAACATATTTCATCATTTGGAATTTATGCTTTTCATCTTTTTGTAATTTATCATCTTCATAGTTTTAACCTTTTTAATTTATCTATCTTTGGTGCTTATCTTTTGAAGCTAGTCTATTCTCGGCTGTTGAACACTTAAATTTTTTCTTAAAAACTGAATTATTTCATTTTTCTCACATCATTCTTATTTCAGTCATTTTCATTTTATCTCTTTGAAGTTTTTGGTTTTGTTTAGTATTTCTTTGTAATTCTCATTTTATCTCTTTCATTTAACAATTTTAATATTGCTATATTTTATAGTTGTCTAAATTCTTTTTTGCTTCTTTGATACTAATTTTTTATTAAAAATACATTTTCCATTTGCAGATTTTGAATTTTTTTCCTTCAATATTTTCAGTTTATCTTGTATTCTCTTTTTTTTATAGCATATAATGTCCATTCCTATAGTAAAAAGAATCATCTATTACCATGGCAAGGGGCTTTATCATTTGCCCACAAAGTTGGAAAGACGTCTTTGTGGATGTTAATCCTGTCACCCTCATGTACCACCTGTGTGACTTTGGGTGCCTCATCTGATGTCTGGGCCTCAGCTCACAAACTCTGAGAATGTGGCCCATTTCGACGGAGCTCACCAGGCATGGAAACCATCTTTCCCATCATATATTTCGAAGAGTTCTGTAAGGGCTAGGTAAAGAGAAGAATGACCTCAACCTTCTATTTTTCAGCCAACATTTTATTTAGCTAGAGGGACACCATTATTATAACTGTATCCTATTATATCTGACTGAGAATAAAGATTTCCCTGTAGTAAATATTAATAAGTAAAAAAAAGCATTGGTCTTACTCTGAAGAAATCACAGTTTGAGCCCTGACTTTGTCATTAACCCACCATGTGATTCGGACAAATCATTTAATTACCCTGGACACCAGTTTCCTCCTTTTTAAAAGAAAAATGTTAAACTAGATTTTTCCTCTGCTATTAATTGCCTATGATTCTATAGCTTCCTATTTTTTTAACTTATTTATTTTGAAGAGACCGGGTCTCACTGTGTTGCCCAGACTGGTCTTGCACTACTGGTCTCAAGCGATCCTCCTGCCTAGGTCTCAATTCTATACTTTTCTATTCAGAGAAACCATGAGACTGACATCAGTGTGTATGGAAAGCATGCTGTTATTTGTACCAGAAAACGGAAAACCAAGAGTTTATTCCTGGCAGAGTACCGAGGCCTCTCCAATCACGCCCACTTGGTGAAATGACAGTGTTACTATGGTAGCATAAATGCAGCTGGGCTGAGCCAGGTGCCTGACATACTTGCCGTTGATGACACCGTCTGGGTTGAGCATGGGTATGATCTTGAAGATGAAGTTTTCCCTCAAGAGCCTAGCCACAGGGTCACTGCTGACCAGGAACTCCAAGGTACCCTTCATCACCCAACTGGCATTGCTCTCTCCTGGATGAACTCGAGCGGTGATCACCTGATATGGACGATGTCCTGCAGAAAAAGGGACATAAGAAGATTAAACCCAAATTTGCTTTCCATTTCCATCAAGATGGTCTCCAGGGGACCAGATTTTCACATGATTGGTATGAGATTTTAAATAGATTGATTGTTTCTAACACATATCTGATCTACGTTTACCCATTTTCCATCTGCCTCTGTGGTCTGCAAGACTCAAGAAAGTATGAAGGTACAGCTCAAGGCTGTCATCCAAAATGTAACTACTTGGTGGTATGAAAAGAACCCAAGAAGCAGATTTTATCAAGATCACAAAAAAAACAACTAACTCTCCAGAGTTCAATAGCATGATGCCAGATGTCACAGATCTGAGATTAAATATTATCTTCATCCCTCACCACCTCTGGGATCTCAGGCAAATGAATTAATTTCTTTGACACTGTCTCCTATCTATAAAATGGGGACATAATACTGACCTTATGTGGTTGTTATAAAACACAAAAAGATGTAAATATAAAGCACTCACTATATTGACTGCCATTCAGTACGTGTTAGCTATCTCCCTCCTCATTTGTAAAGTCTGTGGGTGGGATGATCCCTCTCATTCCTTAGCAGAAATAGAAAGCAAGTAACAGAAGCAGTGTCTTTGGAACTCCATGATTGTAAGACACTGAACCCAATCCTTGAGAGAGATTTGACAGAAGAGTTAAATACGTGGAAGCTCAATCTTGGAGTCACAATGCTTGCTTCACTTTGCAAAGGGAGTCAGGAAAACATTCTCCACCCAGTTACAGGTAGTGTATTGACATGAATAGTCTTTATGGAGAATGCACTGATGAGGGAAAGATAGGAATGTCTTCCCTCCTTTGTTTATAGAAGATAATTGGAGTATTGTACTGCCAAAATGCATTCTAAAGCCATGTCTGGGCTCAGGTGAAAAATGTGTTTTGATTGATTTAGTGATGTCTGTCTTCCATATACTCAGGGAAGAAAGGGTAAGGTTGTAGCATCATCAAGAACTCACCATGTCTACTCTAACCCTTTGTTCAATTTTGTGGTTTCTTTATGACTAATTTTTCCTTTTGTATTCTCATCCAATTCCCATTGCTCCTAAACTTCCTCTAATGACAAGTACTAAGTATTTGCTAAGTATAAATACACCAGCCACTGAACAACTTAAAAGTTAATAAGCTAGTAAATTATTTCCATATTATTCAAATCACTTTAAGTTCAAAGGTCTTTTATTTCCTTAAACAGTAACATTTTTATTAATTTATTTATAATTGACATACAATCATTAGACATATTTATGTTTATGGGATATAACGTGATGTTTCAGGGTATGTATACATTGTATAATGACCAAATCTGTGTTATTACCATATTCATTATTTTAAATAGTTATCATTTCTTTGGAGTGATAATATTCAAAACATTCTTTTTTAGCTATCTTGAAATGTGCATTACATTATTATTTGCTCTAGTCATCCTATTGTGTAACAGAAAACCAGAATTTATTCTTCCTAACTGTAATTTTGTACACATTGACCATCTTCCCCTGTTTCTCCCTTGCCACTACCTGTGCCCAGCTCCTGGTAATCACTATTCTACTCATTATGGAGGTCCCTCAAAAAATTAAAAATAGAACTATCATATGATTCAGCAATACCGCTACTGTGTATATATCCAAAGTAAATAAAATCAGCATTTTGAAAGATATCTGCACTCCCATGTTTATTGCAGGCACCTTGATCATGTTTACTGAATTTCTGTGTTATTCACAACAGACAAGATATGGACTCTACCTAAATGTCCAACTACAGATGAATATGTGTGTGTGTGTGTGTGTGTATATATATAAAATATATATACTCTGGTGTCAGTCAGTTCTACTCTGGTGTCAGTCAGTATTTATTGGGTGCCTACAATGTGTCAGACACTATGTCACTTAGAGTTGATATTCTGTCTCTAAAGTGGCCATGTGATTATATGGGGATCTAAATTTATGGTTGGGAATGTTCAGGTAACTCCTGAACATATATAAAATATATACACACACACATATATATCATTGTATGTGTATGTGACTATATATATGTGTGTGTGTATACATATATACATACATACACACACACACACACACACACAGATAAAATGGAATACTATTCAACCATAAAACAAAATGAAATTCTGTCATTTTCAGCAACATGGATGAGCCTGGAGGACACTGTGTTAGGTGAAATAAGACACACACAGAAAGACAAACATGATATGATCTTACTCATACATAGAATCTAAAAAACAGAAGCCTTTTTGAGGATACAAACTGGGTCTCAAATTGTGCACAAAGAAAGAAAAAATCGAATATCTCTTGATAACAGAGCTAAAGAATAGGCAATGGAAGATATAAAGAAAACACCTTTAAGTTACTGAATTATGTTATTATCATCAACTAAGACCAAAAAAAAAACTCAACACTATCTGTCTCTTCCATATTTCTGCTGACCGCCATTAATCCACTGAGGTCTAGATTTAAGGGGTGTAGATCAGTGCATTTTTACTGACTATGGTGAAAACAGGTCACTTCAGCTCCTTGTAGGTCACCTTTACACTGGAGGTGACACTCAGCTATATTTTCCCTTAAGCAGATGTCTTGAGCATATTCCAAGAACTGCAGGAGCACTGGGTAGAAAAAGTTGAATAAATCATAGTTCTTGTTCTCTAAGAGTCCATAGCATATGTCAGTAGTGACAAATATGAAAGAAAATAATTACAAGTGAGCTAATGGAGGTGTATACAAAACACCAAAATCGATATGACTGAGAGAGTTAAGGCCATTTCCAGAGATGTGATGGTATTCACACTGGGTCTTGCAGAATAAGTATTATTTACCAGCTGGAGACGGTGAGTAGGGTCTTCTGAACAAAGAAAGGGACATATGCCAAAACCAGTGGCGCAAAGGTCGGTGAATTAAAAAATGAAGACAAGTTACGTGTGACTTAAGCAAAGGGCTAGAGAAGGTGGAACATAAATTTTAAAAAGTAGGCTAGTATTAGACTGGTAAGATACTTTCTTATATATTTTGTTTAGGGATTTGGAATTCATCCTGTAGATCAGACACTCTCAACCATAGAGTCAGTGTCTCACTGATATCCTGTGATAAGTAACAGAGTATATTGCAGAGTCATCAGTTACCAATAAAAGTGCCAGTGTTTGCTTATGATATTACATACATGGCACAAACTGCCAGTCACCTGCCTTTCTCCCTTTCTTTCTTATTACCAGAGCCCTGATTTTTGAAGGGGAAGGAATTTGCCCATATTAAAATACTAGCTTCATGGATCCTTTTGTAGGTAGGAGTGGCCATATGACACAGTTGTGTTCAGTGAGATTTAAATGTTACTAGACTGTGAGTCTTTTTGGAAAACTAATTAAAGGGGACAGTTTCATCTGGTAAATGTCTACTTGGTTTTTGTGTCTTGTCCTTTGCCCTTCTTCTTCCTCCATTTTTGCACATAGATGTGATACCTTCAGATGAGAAAGCCAACTTGAGAATCAAAGTCACATGCTAAAGATGGCAACCATAAAAGTAGAGGGAGCCAGGGTTCCTACCAAATTCCTTAAGCAGCTATACCACATTTTCACCAGCTTCTTCATTACTTCTGGATATTTGAGAACAGTAAACCACTATTTCGGTAGGCCACTGTACTCAAGTTTTTGCTACACCCTGTCAAATTCAATGTAAGATCAGATTTAAAGTTATATATAACATGCATTCATGTGTGCTTTCTAGATTGTGGAGAAGAGAGTGATATAGTTGTAGGAAGAATGATATTTGACGCGTGTGTTTTAGAAAAGAACCATTGAGAACCACTATCTCAAGAAAAAGGGAGTTGATAAATTTTCATCTGAAGCAATATATGCCAAAGACTGCTTTATAAAATTAATTCTGCAATTATTGTAGATGACACGTTTACCCAATCAGAGACAGTACAGCATAGTGAATTAGAGAACAACTTTAGGAGCCGTATTTCCAGGGTTCAAATTCCAGCCTCACCATTTTTAACATGAGATGAGTTATGTAAGTTTCTGAAAAAACTGAGCAATGGATTTGTCTTACTTTTTCCGGGCTTCCATAGCAGAATACCATAGACTAGGAGGCTTATAAACAACAGAAATTTCTTTTTCACAGTTCTGGAGGCCGAGAAATCCATGATTAAGGCGCCAGCAAATTCTGTGTCTGGTGAGGGTCCGCCTTCTGTTTCTTAGATGACCTTCTTTTTACTGTGTCTTCACATGTGGAAGGGACAACTGAATTCCCTCAAGACTCTTTTCTTAAAGTACTAATCCCATTTCTGAGGGCACTACCCTCATGACCTAATCAACTTCCAAAGGCTTCACCTTCTAACACCATCACTTTGGGAATTAGGATTTCAACAAAGAAATTTTGGGAGGACATACATATTCAGTCCATAGCAGATTAGGTGTTCTGTACATAGCACTAATGACTCACTAACTGAAACTTTCTAAAAAAAATGTTGGAAAGAAGGAGATGTACAGTTAGCTAGCTGGGCACAACTGAAATTAACTGGAGGTCAACTTTCCTACTATATCATTCGCTCACAGTTGCTTTTGCTTTTTCCAAAGCAAGCTGTGTTGGCATGCCAACAAAAAGCTTGTTTTGAAATAAAGAGGCTTGATGAATTTGTACCCAATCAGTATCCTATTTTCAGTTCTATAACTCCATATCACTCTCTTTGTGATTTTTGAACTATGTTCATTTGCAGCATATTGGACAACAATGGTAAGTGCTTTCAGCCCAGCAAGAAGAAATAAAAAATTGCTTAAGCTCTTGTAAATTTTTTACACTAACAAAACACTTCCATTGTCTGGGCCAGTTGGCTTCCATTGCCTGATATACCCAGTACAACGCAGTACATTAATCAATAAACCAAATGCAAGCTCTAACAGAGAGCCATCAACAATGTGTTTCTTTCCATTGGAGAGTCAAGTTGATAATCTGCTGTATTGTAATACACCACAAGACCTTGCAGGCTGTTCTAGTATCCTGAAGAAGCAAATGAGGAAAACGATGGATTCTCATGAAGACATGAGCAGTATTTTAGCCAGTTCTAGTTGGCTTTCCTCTCTTCCCCTCTGTGATTTAAGACAATTTTGCAGTCATGTTGGTAAGTTAAACTTACAAGACCATTCAGTTGTAGCAGAAAATGGTACTCCAGAGAACTCATAATGGACGACAGCCGTAAATAGTATGCATCACACATACCATGTGATTTTTTCTTGTAATTGACAATCTCAGTCTTAGTAACTCATGTATCCTTAGTGTCAGGCAAAAAGTCCCAGATATTTGCATTTTTTTCCTGCAATTAATAAAATATGTTTCAGAGACCACCATAGTCTATGGGGGAGTCATGGTTTGGACAGATTTTAATTCTTAAAGCTACATATTGAATTTATAGTGGTAATGACATCTGTAAAGAGAGATTAGGAACAAGTAGGGGATTGAATAATGCCTAAGAGATATCCGGCCTTTAGGCCAATGAAAAGTTGAGTAAAAGTTGAAGACAAGTATGATGATAAACATATGTACCCAACTATATAAACATCCATTCATTTATTTCTTCTTTCTTTCAACAATGTATATTAAGCTCCTACTGGCACTCTGCAGGGTTCTGTAGATTACAAGATAAATAACGGTTTTTTTGCCCTCAGGAAGCTAGTAACAGTCTGGTAAGAAAGACAGGCACACAGATAATTACAATCCAATGTGATCAGGGACATTCATCAGGATATTTTCAAACACAGTGGAATAATCATTGTGACATCATTTACACTAACGCAAACAACTGCAAATGACTTAAAAACACATTCATAGGAAAGTAGTTCAGGAAACAATATGCAAAACAGAATGCTATGCAGCCATTAAAAATGACACATAAGTTTTTTTCTGTCAACACAAAAAGATATCTGTGATATAATGGTGACTGGAAAAAAAAACAGAGGATAGAGTACATCACAGAAGGATCCTGTTTGTATGTAGCTGTAAAATTTATCAAAAGGTATCTATATATAGAGACAGCTGCAAGTGGAGGTAATCTAGGTGATTTTTAGGTCATCTTTATCCCTATCTGGAATGTTTGCTTTTTTAGAGAATAATAATCATATGTCAATTTCACAAAGGCAAAGTATTTTCAAATACTAAGCAAGGCACCACAGGAGAGGAAGAGTAAAAAAATGAATTTTCACAGAAAAGGTAACATTTGATCTGCTCTGTCCAGTTTAAGTGTTTGCCAAGTAAAGAAAAGAAAAAAGAAAGGTAGTAGAAATGGCTTAAGTAGATCTATTTGCAAACAACTGAGGTCATAAAGTGCATAATATCCAAGGAAAAGTGAAGTGGTTTAATGTGACTAAAGCACAGGCCATTTGGAAGGCAAGAGAAGGAATGAAGGTACAAAAACTAAGTTTGTGTCTGCTTCTGCAGCCCTCTCTGGGGCATACTAAGGGTTTGGGAGCCATCTTGTATGCTATGGAAGCACCACAAAAAAACAAAACAAAACAAAACATAAAAAACATTATGCAAAGGTATGATCTGATGGGGCTTCTTGGAGTTGAAGAATTAGACAGTGGAATTAAGGGGCAGAAGAAATGGCCAGGAGAGCAGGTTTGATTTCAAGGTGGAATCATGCAGCTAACATGAAATCCAGCAATCCTAGAAGAGAGTGTATATGGACCTGATAGAAGGAAAACAGGATGAGGAAGGAAGGAGACAGGAAACAGCAGTGGAAAAGGAAGTGGAAAGATTCTGAGAAAAAAAATTAAAATGAGAAAAATTTGTATATATAAGACACACGTTACTATGTTTTCCAAAAAAAGGTATATATTATGCACATTTTATGCACTGTGCATTTTTCATTTACCAATATATCTTGGAGATGTTTCCGTATCAATATTAAAAGATGTTTCTATCTTTTTTATTAGTTTTATTGTGATATAATTTACACAAAATAAATTTTACCAATTTTAGTGTTACAAGTCAATAAATTTTGACACATGTATACAGTGTCGTAAAACCAAGTAAAATTATTATTATCATCTCCAATATTCCCCTCATTTCACTTTGCAGGCAATCCCTTCACCCCACCCCTAGCCTCTGGCAACCACCGATTTGCTTTTTATCACCATAGTGCTTTCTTTTCTGGAATGTCATAATAATTAAATCCTACAGTGTGGGTAGTGATGGCTCACACCTGTAATCCCAGCACTTTGGGAGGCTGAGGTGGGCAGATCACCTGAGGTCAGGATTTCAAGACCAGCCTGGCCAACATGGCAAAACCTCGTCTTAACTTAAAAAATACAAAAATTAGCCGGGCATGGTGGTGCACACCTGTAATCCCAGCTACTCAGGAGGCTGAGGCAGGAGAATCGCTTGAACTCAGGAGGCGGAGGTTGCAGTGAGCCAAGATCGCACCACTGCACTCCAGGCTGGGTGACAAGAACAAAACTCCATCTCAAAAAAAACACAAAACAAACCAAAAAAAGCATACAGTATATAACTTTTCTGCCTGGCTTCTTTAACTTAGCATAATACTTTTGAGAGCTATCTATGTTGTTGGATGCATCAATAATTTCTTTTAATCACTGAGTTGTATTCCAGAGTACCACATAGCAGTGAATATGCCACAATTTGTTTATTCTCTCACCCGTTGATAGACAATTGAGTTCTTTCCAGTTTAGGGCCATTATGAATAAAGTTGTTATGATCAAAGAATGTTGTTGGGTACAATGTTCCATATACAACAATTAGGTCAAGTTTGTTAGTCATATTGTCTATATTCTTACCAATATTATATCTGCTTGTTTTGTGAATTATTGAGAGGGGCATATTAATATCTCCAAAGATGATTGTGGATTTGTCTATTCCATATTATAATGTTGTCAATTCTTTCTTTATTTTTAGGCTATGTTATTCACTACATGCAGATTTAGAATTATTATATTTCCCTGCTTAACTGAACTTTTTATCATTATAAGATATCTCTCCACTTCTCCTAAGGCGTTGCCCTAATGTCTCCTTTGTGTGTATAAATATAGCTTTTCTGGCTTTCTTTTGGTTAGTATTTAAAATACATATATTTTTCATCACTTTACTTTCAGTGTTTCTATATCTTTACAAGTATTTGTCTTTTGAAGCACTATATAGTTGTATATTGTATTTTATTTAGTCTAGCACTGTTTTATTTTAATTGAAGCATTTAGTCAATTTCCATTTGATATAATTAATGATTTATATTGGCATAATGCTATCAATTTACTATTTGCTCTCCATTTGTCCTAACATATGATCAATTCTTTTTCCCATCTGACCTTCATTTGGATTGATTGTTTTCTTCCCATTGTTTCTTTTTTCTCCTCTATTAGCTTAAGTTATATATCCTTCTATTCTTTTTCAGCAGTTACCTTAGAGATTACAAGGTACTTCTTTGATTTATTATAGTGTAATATAATCTACTATATTTTAGTTTCCACTACATATCCTAAAATCCATAACACATTTACATTTATTGTGTAATAAAGTCAATATGGATTTAAACCACATATTTACCCTTTTAATTACTCCTCACTCCTTGCTGCATCTACAAACTTTCATCAGGTTTCATTTTCCTCCTGCCTGAAACTCACCTTTTAGTGTTTCTTCTGATATGAATCTGCTGGCAGTGAACATATGCACGTCTTGTTTGTCTGACAGTGAACTCATTTTATCCTCAGTTTTGAAAAATATTTTTGTTGGGCATAAAATCCTATCACCCCTGCTCATAACCTCTCCATTTTCCACATCTCTCTCTGTTTCTTCCAACAAGATTGTGCAAGAACTTGACAGCTTTTAAGTCTTTAGGTACCTGGAAACTTGTCTCCTCATTTTGCAGAAATAGAAATGTGTCTTTTTGTTTTTTGTTGTATGTATGTGTTCTTTTTCATGTTTTCCAAGATAAGAAAAAAAAAACTTTTATTGAAATTTCAAATTATGGAACTTTCTTATACTCCTTATTTTTTTATTGTTTTCTGTTGATTCTCTTAAAGTTTCCAGGAAGATAATCCTAACACCTGCAAATAATAAAGTATTTTCTTCTCTTCAAAAGCTGTATCAGTTATTACTGATACCTTTCTAATTTCTTAGAATTTCCTCAATACCGCAAAATAAAAAGAATCCTTTAAATTCATGCCGTGTTATTACAACTGGTAGATATATGACATAGTAACAAATAATTCTGACTAGCTCTGTTCAAATGTGTGGGATTGTATGTAAACACATTCATGGCATTTTTATAGCACCTTGCAGCAGAGAAGGCATTTTCACCTGCATTATTCCTTCGGGCCTTTTCACCTGTATTATTCCTTCGGTATTGCGAGTAAATCTGTGAAGTAGGCAAGGCAGGAATTATCACTCTCTTGCTTATAAGGCAAGAAAAGAGAGAAAGCAAGGGAAAATCTTAGGTGTTCTGAATCAAAATCCAATATTTGTTTCATTTCATTATGTATTCTTTTGCCTGTATACATTTAAGAGGAAGGCCAAAATGAATCTTATTGAGACAAAATATGATATAGTGAGGAAACAAGTACCATGTAAATCATGAATTGGAAGACTTTGGTTTGAGATCTGGTTCTGCCTCTTACTGATTGAATGGATTTGGGACAATTAAAATCTTTTGAAATCTCTGTTCTCTACTCATAAAGCAAGGCTCTCTTAAGTCTTTGCTGCACTAAATTTAATGATTATCAATGGCAGTGTGAAACAGGGTAGATGAAAGTCAAACGTTTTAGCCAGTGGTTTCAATCTGCTTTAATTCTATTGGTTCCTTCAGTATTCTTTTAATCAAGCTGCTAACAGGAAGCAAAATTACATGGAGCTTCTTCATCTCTCTTTTGTCCTTTTCCAATATTCAGATGCAAGTGCTAATAAGCAGAAAAGTGGTCCAAAGTTGGGTGGTAGCAGAAGAAAATAGAAAGTGCAGGTAATCACGGCTAATGATCGGCTTCAGAACAACCAAGTGTGGGCTGGCTTTCTCTTGCTGGGACACAATTCCTTCCCAGTTGAGCATGGTTTGTCTGCACCCAAGCTGTCTTTTACAAACTCTTAAGCTACGATCTTTCTGACCCATATACCACCGGAATAAGAAACTGACCAGATTATCATTTCCAAACCATTTACCTTCGCCAGAAATTGTTCATCTTCAGCCCTACCCACCTTCCAGTAGCAGGAAGTGGCCCCAGACCCTGTCCTTCCCAGAACTTTGCACTCTGCCTTTTCCCCAAAACCTGACATGTGACCTTCATTACCTCCAGATGGCAAGGAGCACAAGAAGCTGTGATGTCTTTGTGTGATGGGATGGATTTGCTTAGTTTTCACCAAAAAGGTATGGGGATTCATGCATTGGCAGAGGGGGTAACAGAGATTCTGATGGTCCCACTCACCACACTGGGGATTCTTGGGGGCAGCAGGGAGGAAAGCATGGAGGCAAAGGCTGACCACAGGCCCTTTGTAGCTGATAAGCTTTGGAAACTGATTGAAGGATAATGAACATTCTATTGGCAGCCTCCAAATCTTTTTCTTAACTCTTTTCAGCTTCTTCACAAATTGTAAGTAATACACACATTTTCCTATTAATGTCCAAGACCTTCAAGCCCCACCCTCTCTCTTTCCTTCTCTCTCAAACATATATCCCCCTTTCTTCTTCACTGCATTACTACAACCTCTTCCTTAACATCTGGTCCAGCCACACAGCAGCCTATGAGGTGTAAAAACAAAAACCTAAAGCTGATGGCATCACTTTCCAGGTAATACACTGTAGTAGGATCCACAGTCCTTAGTCTCCTCATTGAAAGTGTACCCCACTCCAGCTGGCCCAGCCAATTGGTCTCATTTTCTGTCACTCCTGAACCAAATACCCATGAAGAGGAGGAGGAGAAGAAGAAGAAGAAGAAGAAGAAGAAGAAGAAGAAGAAGAAGAAGAAGAAGAAGAAGAAGAAGAAG
>NW_012098510.1:833358-835204 GCF_000951045.1 Mandrillus leucophaeus
AAAATAAAACACAGTTCTGTGCTTCAAATATCCGAAGGACGCACACATCACTTTAAATTATTTGGACTGGATAGTGGTCACCCATCAGGACCCTTCCCTTTATGTGACCATTGAGAGTCTTCATCCATGAAGTGGCAGACAGGACCATGTGTCCATTAATGTATTTAACATTTATTGGGTATCATCTTCTGTGTGCCAAAGACTATACCAAACCCTGAAGATGTCAAGGAGTGTTAGACAAAGTTTCTGTCCTCAAAGAACTCCCACTTTCCCCATGGGAAACCAATAGGTATTTATGGGAAGTGAAAGAATTTAAGCCTTTCATAAATTTTCCTCTACTAGAACAGTTTTTCTCAAACTCCAACATGTGTGTGAATCCTCTGGAGATCTTGCTGAAATGCAGATTCTGCTCCAATGAGTCTGTGGTGGTGCCTGAGACTCTGCATTTCTACCAAGCCCCCAGACTGTGCCAAAATTAAGGAATCAGACTTTTGAGGAGCAAAGCTTTCCCTGTTCAACAGAGATATAATACAAGCCGCATCAGTAATTTTATATTTTTTAGTAGCCACATTTTAAAAAAGCAATGTAAGGTGAAATTGATTTTAATAATATATTTTAACCCAATAGATAGTAAAAATGACTATTTCAATATGTTATCATATGAAAAATGATAAATGAGATATAGGTATTGAGTGAAACTTTTTGGTGCTAGTAGACTTTTGGAGTGTACTTTATACTTGTAATACAGAGCAATTTGGACTGATCGCTTTTAATTACTCAATAGCCTCAGATGGCTCGTGGCTGCTGGATTGAATGATACAGCCCTAGACCCTCTGCCAACTTCCTAACTAAAGCCCCTCACCACGCTGAATAGTAAAAGTTTATTATACCCCAATGGAACGGAGCTGAGACATTGAGAAAATGAATAACAGAATAAGGTTTTTTCCCCTCAAAATATTCTGTTTTGTTGCCTTCTTTCTCACAAAACTATCCAATTTCAAAATATTACAAACTCATATTTCTTTGCAAAGGGTAATCTTGGCTTCTTATTTTGTACCCTCTGTCTCTAAACTATAAGAAAGTGAGCTCACATAATGGGGATAAATGAAAAGAAAATCAGCAAATCTATTCCTGGGCAATTTTCAGATAACCAAGAGGAAGTGGTGTAATCGAGGCTGAGATAACAATTTTAGACTCTGCATAAAGATGAGCCAATCCATCTGCATTCCCTCATCTGCATCAAACTGTACAGATTTTTCTGGAAATTTTGTTATATTATAATATGCTTGGAATAAAAAATAATACATCTGTGCTATAATGATACATAATATATACACTATAATAATAAAGTATTTGGATTGGGTTTGAGAAATTTACTACACACAGAAATGGCAGTCACTTGGGAGAAGTGTGTAATCGCATCAGGAAAATTGCAGACAGATGCTGTGCACCCGCCCCCATCAGTCTATCAGCTGATTTCACTTAGGGATGTTTGCAACTGTGCCACAGACCTGCCGGCTGGCTCACTTGTATCCCACGCTACTAGCTCCTTTGCCCCCAAATCTCCCTGGTAGAATTAACATTGCCAGGAGGAAAGCATTAACCGCTTCCCTCAAGCTTCAGGAGTTCTCATGAAAGCTCCTGACACCTCAAGGCTACCAAGGGTGGGGCCATATCACTTCTGTTTGGCTGTTCATGGCCAAGTCTCAAGCAATCCCCTTCCAGAGCTCCTGCCCTGAGCACTACCTCAATGGAGCCACGTGGTACAGCAACCTCTAGACACACAACCAAAATGAGATGGGAAGGGGATCGTGACATGCTCCACAAAGATTCATTCAACACATCC
>NW_012098510.1:835934-838751 GCF_000951045.1 Mandrillus leucophaeus
TTTTTTACGTACTGAACTCCTACTCTCTTCAGTGCAGCATCTCTCAGGAATCTTGCGCTTCCCCCAAACCCTTTCCAGCTCCAGCTATTTAAGACAGCTGACATCTAGACGGCAGAAAAACCACCACATGAGAACAGCACGATGAAGAAATGACAGTCCTGAGTCATAAGGACCAATAAGGTAGAAGGTGAAAATGTAAGAATCTGAAACTGAAAAACAGATGTCACCAGCTGACACCAGAGCAGAGCCATTCAAAATGGAAACCGTGCTAGGAAATTTCTATATCTAAGTTACTTGCTTTGAGAGGTGGATTGTTTTACTCTCACGAAGCTTAGCATGGTTCAGGTCGTTTGCGGAGTTCTGGAGATGTTCAAGGAATGAGGGAAAGTCAGCAATAGGGAAGTGGCCTTGCTGCTTTGTTACTCCACAAACAGAATTATGAGCTGTTATGGGCTTATGTGAATTTAAATAGAGCTATTATATTTTAAAATTAAGGCTGAGCTGCTGGTTTATGGTAAGAAATGGAAGGAGGGAGCAAGGAAAGAAATCAGAAAAAAATAAAAAGAAAGGGAATGAGAATTATTATTATTGTTATTGTTACTGCTGCCACTGTTCCACTCAAAATAACTACAGTGGTGGCCTGCCAGTTCTCCACTTACATAACCTGACAAGGGTATTTCAGATTCCCAGTTGCTTGGCAACCTGCCTTTTATGTTTAAGCCATTTAAATATATTCACTTTTTGAATTCGGTATATTCACAGATGACTGGGCAACAAGAAAGGGCCCCTGGCAGGCAAGAGCTCCTAGGATGTGTGGAATCAACAGAGTGTGTGGGGAGCAGGTCTGGTCAGAGAGCCTGACGGAGAGTATTAGTGACACATTTAGGCCTGAAAATGGGAAATTGAGATCCGCATACAAAGTCTTTTGCTGCTTGCAAACAGTCTCAAAGACTTATTTCTGGCCCCTTCTTTTCAAAGTTTACTTCTGCCATCCTAAAACCTTCTTGCGGGTCTGTGTGGCATACCAGCAGTGACCTAAGACAATGGCTTAAAAACCCAGCACTGAGATGGGTGGGTTACTGAAGGTCAGGGAGTTCAAGACCAGCCTGACCAACATGGTGAAACCCCACCTCTACTAAAAAGGCAAAAATTAGCTGTGCATGGTGGTGGCACCTGTAATCCCAGCTACCCGGGAGGCTGAGGCAAAAGAATCTCTTGAACCTGGGAGGTGGAGTTTGCAGTGAGCCGTGATTGTGACACTGTATGCCAGCCTGGGCAACAGAGTGAGACTCTTTAAGCCATTCTCTGTTATCCTTCTCTGTTAAGGACTGTCCAAGTTCAGGCGTGTCCCCCGCTTCCCCACCCCCCCCATTCCCCTGGGCCTGATGTGGGGAAGGTACCCTGCATCGCCACCCTTCTAGTCAACTCTTCTGGAAATGGGGACGGGGGTCCCACAAGACAGCTACATCATAGAGGTACCTGGCACCCAGAGCAATACTAAGCCCCGTCATTTCCATCTCCTAAATACCTTTTTGGGTATTTTCCATCCTCTCCATTCCTATTTCTTCCAAATATTCAGTGGCTACCCATTGGCCTCAAGATAAAATCAAGACTTCTTATTGAGGCACAAGGCCCTTCATGATCTGCCTTCCCAATGGGGAGATGTTCACCCCATGCCACAGACTCCCATCTGCACCCCCACCGTACAATTTGGTTCAAATACTCTGTTCTGCTCCTGATCTTTGTACAGGCCCCTCCTTCTGCAGGAAAGCCCTCTCATGCCCTCTCTTCTTGACCAGCTCCCTTGGACTTTGTTTACCTCACATTTCACCCATTCTGGGATTCCTTTCTTTCCTCCTTTAGAGACTGAATTAAGTACTCCCGTGCCTGTGCTCCTACACTGTCTGGCCCTGATTTCTACCATGGCGTGGGTCATTTCAGTCGATCCTACCTTGTACTTCTAGATTTCTCTGTCTATCTTGAGCCAGAACAAGCCTCAAGGCAGGGAAGACACACAGGGTCCTTTACCCCTAAGTTTCTGGTCTGCCTGGAGCCAACACACTTTGTAAGATTCAGAAAAATATTTCAGATCTGAAAAAAAAAATGTATTGGCTCCAAAATATGAAAAGAAACTATTAAGTTGAAATAAACATTTAATTGTCAAAAAAATAGAATATTATGTCAACTTCATTAATTGTTAAATTTAGCATTCATAAGAATGTCATTGACTTTGAAAGCAATTTGTAGGTAAGATTTCCATACTTCACAAGAATTCCCAATTACAGACAATGATGGCAAAATAATCACTCATAAATTAAATATCATCCATAACCAAATAGTTGTAAAAACAAACATGAGATTATTTCAAATTCAGCGACAAAAAGGATATTTAATATGGGTTGTGATTGCATTTTATTATGTTTAATATGCTATATGATGGGCCCTCCAATTCTTAAAGTATCTCAGGCCTAAAAAAGATTTTAAAAGGGCCCTGAGTATATGTGTTTAATTCAATTTTGTTTCCCCAGTAATTAGAAACCAGCACAGTGACTGGTACACACACACACACACATGCACACACATATTATAAAGAATGTGGATTAGAACAACAAAGAGTAGCGAGTAGAATATTACCCTGTCTGAGAATAAGGCAGACATTAAAGGCAAGAATTTTAAAAGTTCTACTGTGTAGCCATTAAGAGACGTGGCTCCAGAGAGGATTCATATGGGAATGAGTAGCTTTCAAAGGACACAGTTTGAAAGTTGGAGCCTAATAAAACAGATTTTTAAGCCATGCATGGGCATGAGTGGCCTTGT
>NW_012098510.1:840596-841243 GCF_000951045.1 Mandrillus leucophaeus
TTACTGGCATTATTATTAAGGAGAATTATATTATTATTATTCAAACTGTACTCAATCAAATGAATGAGTGAATACATTATTGGTGTGTCCATATACAGTTTGAATGAAAACCACTCAAATTTGAATTTAAAGTTTTCTATATAACATAAAAATTTAGAAAGATGGAAATAATGAAGAGTGGATATTATCGTATTAATTTATGTAATATTATCATATTCTGTTCCATGTGGGTAAGGCAGTATCCTTAATGGTTAAGAATAAGGGTTTTCAGGTAGTCAGAAGGACTGAGATCTAAACTAAAGTGACCAACCAGGCACGGTGGCCCTTTACTAAAAATACAAAAATTAGCTGGATGTGGTTGTGGGTGCCTGTAATCCCAGCTACTCAGGAGGCTGAGGCAGGAGAATTGATTGATCCAAGGAGGTAGAGGTTGCAGTGAGCCAAGATCGCTCCATTGCACCCAGCCTGGGTGACAAGAGTGAAACTCCATCTCAAAAAAAAATACAAAAAAAACAAAAAACAAACAAAAAACAACAACAACAAAAAAAAAAAACTAAAGTGATCAACTATCCTTCTTTGTTAAGGACTGTCCAAATTTTAGCCGTGAAAGCCCATGTCCAGGTGAACTCCTCCATCCTGGGAAAACT
>NW_012098510.1:842198-865982 GCF_000951045.1 Mandrillus leucophaeus
AGGAAAGAAGGAGGAAGGAAGGAAGGAAGGAAAGGAGGAAGGAAGGAAGGAAAGAGGGAAGGAAGGAAGGAAGGGAGGGAGGGAGGGAGGGAGGGAGAAAAGAAAGGAAAGAAGAAAAGAAGGAAGGGAACAAGAGAGGGAGGAAAAAAGGAAAGAAAGGGCCAGGCCCAGGTGGCTCACACCAGTAATCCCAGCTACTCAGGAGGCTGAGGCAGAAGAATCACTTGAACCCGGGAGGCAGAGGTTGCAATGAGCCGAGATCGCACCACTGCCCTCCAGCCTGGGCAACACAGAAAGACTCTGTCTCAAAAAGAAGAAAAAAAGAAAAAAGGAAGGAAGGGAGGGAGGGAGGGAGGCAGGTAGGGGAGGGAAGGAGAGAGGGAGGAAGGGAACTCTGGGCCCAAAGTATCTATCTGTGTGACCAAAGTTGTCTATCATGTGAGAATTTTTTGGTCATCAGTTTTTCCTGAGCAGTACATAGATTTAAAAGTCCCCAGGAAGTCATGTAATACAATCCTAATGACATCCTTCTAGTGCCTTGGTTTAAAACAATCCCCTAGACCATGCCAAAGGATTGTGCCAGAGATAAGACTTACGGATTGCATGTAAATGGATATTTTACAAATCAAGTCATCATTTAAATTTACTTTGAGAGCGCCCAATTTTGAAGCAACCTGCTATGAATCTTTTTGAAAAGTTAAGAGTTCTCACAGTTATTTTCTAAGTGAGACACAGCTACATGGTTAAGATTGGACTGCTCTGCTGCAAAGCCCTTGAAGCCAGCTCTGAAACTCTGTAGAGAAGGGCAAATAAGCTGTGTTGCAATCACTATGTACTGTGTCATTGAGTAGCCTTGACTTGGGTTAGAATCTTGACTGCCCACTCTCTATGGCTAGTCATTGAAGTACACTGAGCTTTACAGCTTTACTCACAAAACTGGGGAAAATAATGGTCCCTATCTCATGGGATTGTTGTCAAAATTAAATATGATAATGCATGTAAAGCATTTTGCAAAGTATATGCCACATATTAATTGCCAAATCAATGCAATTAGTTAAGTTGTATAATTACTGGCATTATTATTAAGGAGAATTATATTATTATTATTCAAACTGTACTCAATCAAATGAATGAGTGAATACATTATTGGTGTGTCCATATATAGTTTGAATGAAAACCACTCAAATTTGAATTTAAAGTTTTCTATATAACATAAAAATTTAGAAAGATGGAAATAATGAAGAGTGGATATTATCGTATTAATTTATGTAATATTATCATATTCTGTTCCATGTGGGTGAGGCAGTATCCTTAATGGTTAAGAATAAGGGTTTTCAGGTAGTCAGAAGGACTGAGATCTAAACTAAAGTGACCAACCAGGCACGGTGGCCCTTTACTAAAAATACAAAAATTAGCTGGATGTGGTTGTGGGTGCCTGTAATCCCAGCTACTCAGGAGGCTGAGGCAGGAGAATTGATTGATCCAAGGAGGTAGAGGTTGCAGTGAGCCAAGATCGCTCCATTGCACCCAGCCTGGGTGACAAGAGTGAAACTCCATCTCAAAAAAAAATACAAAAAAAACAAAAAACAAACAAAAAACAACAACAACAAAAAAAAAAAACTAAAGTGATCAACTATCCTTCTTTGTTAAGGACTGTCCAAATTTTAGCCGTGAAAGCCCATGTCCAGGTGAACTCCTCCATCCTGGGAAAACTGGGACAGTTGGTTGCCCTGAACCCTCGCCTTGCCACTGAATTTGTGGCTTGACTTTGCATATTACTTACACCCGGCCTCAATTTGTTCAGCTGTGAAGTGGGTATAATAATAATAATCCCATCTCACTGCATTGTAAAAATTAAAGGAGACAGAATAAAGAGCTTAGCCTGAGCCAAACACATAGGAAATGCTCAGCAGCACCTATTTGTAAGGCCCTGTGAAGTCAGCATCGCTCTCAGAATGGCCCAGTTGGAAGTTGAAGCTACTCAGTGCTTCTGTGAAAAACAGCACTAGATTACCAGGGCTGGCTGAGTGATTGTATTTCCTCTGTTCTGCTGAGGCAAAGGGGTCTCTAGAAGACTGGCCCCTGGAGACAGACCCCCAAAAGAAAGTGGCAAGAGAGGAAGGCTGATGAGAAGGGAAAAAATTTCCACTGACACAGAAATATCTTCTGTGGTAATCAGCATTGACGGGAAAGGGAAATAAAGGGAATTTATGTGACAGTTTAATAGGGTTTTGTGAAATATGGTATCATTTTAAAGTTTGCCTGAGTGGGGCAGACAGCACGTTAAGGTAACTCCAGCTCTAAAAAGATGACAATACTGCATTTTAAACTCTGAAATTTGCCCCACTCTTTCTTTGCTGTATTATGCAGAGTTTTATATATTTGCATTATACATACATATGTACACACTGTGGTGCGACCTGTTTTAGATGCAAAGTTGGCAAAATGAAGCATGAAGCCCAGGTTTGTAATGCCTGGATGTTACATCAGGACTTAAATTCCCATCCAGATATTACAATCTTTTTCCTACCACTGTTATTTGTTTTAATGGTCTCTATTCTACCATGGGAAAGAGGAGAGGACCACAGCAGATATGTATCTTATGAGCATGAGATTTTTTGTTCAGGTAATCATACAAATAACACCTGCTCACGTTATCTCTAGAGGATAAAAATAGAGAAATCAAAGATGACCTCCAAATCACCAGGTCCTGGAATCCCCGGTGTAGGAAGGGGCTGGGAATATCTGGCTCCTGGACCTAGTGAGCATGGCAGCCCTCAACTGAACGACGGCAGCCCTAACCTACTCCACATGGTAACTTAGAGTTCACTTAGTGAGATTAAAGTACTAGGAACCAATCACTCTGAGATGTCACTTATATAAAATAAGTTTGTAAATTATAATACAAAATAAAGTAATGAGAGAAGCCCTTGGGACCTGATAAAAAGTAATGAAAATGGAGACTTGGAAAAACAGGACTTGTTAGCACTGACCAGGAAAAATTGTGCTCTCATTTTAGGAGTCTGAAACAGTTATTTAGAGCAAAAATGCTGCTAGAATAAGCAAGGCCAGTCTTCAGGCTGTGAGAACTACCATATCTTCAACAGCCAGCTCCCTCTGCTCTGATTCTGTGCTGAATAAGCTGCCTTCTGCGATGTATTTCAGTGTCCTGAGTGGCTCACCTCAGCGGGACTGAGACATACCATGTGAGTGACCTCTTCTAGTTCTTAGTAAAGGTATGCACATATGTGAGTAAATATTTAATGATAAATTAATAGATTTGATTGTGATTTTTAAAATTCACCTCTTGGGACATTGGTCCATAAAATCCAAACCACCTGGATGAATGGATGAAATCAAGTATCTGAGACTGCAAAGAGAAGGCTAGGGCTGGGTCCATGCTGGTTCTGCACCATTAGACCCAGCCAGAAAAACCTCACCAGCATAATCCTGACTTACAATTACCTGGCCCACTCTATCTAGCTTTCCCATATAGACAGGATCATGAATTAATAAGGTCTAGCTCTGTAGAGTCCCTATAATCTGCTTTGCCCTGTGCCACCATTTGCAGGGTAATTTCAGAAAAGGGGAATTTAAGAGTTACTAATTATGCAGTGAAGCATCAGTTTGACCCAAAGATAAGTCTGACCTTTGCCTTTGGCTACTTAGAGGAGACTCACTGTGCCCCTAGAATGCCCTACCTGATTGGAGTATATTTGCTTGGGTGCTTTGGCATCAGGACTGTCTAACAATGTGACTTAAGATGAGAGCTTGAGCCATGCCCTAGCCCTAGCAATTCTAAGCTCTGGAGGAACTGGAGACTAAAGGTATTAGCCCAGCCTCTGCAAGGAAAGAGACCACAGGTCAGCCATATAAACAGTATGCAGTCAAGCCCCAATGTAAACTCTAGACACCAAGAATTGGATGAGCTTCCCTGGTTGGCAATACTTTACACCTGTTATCACACATCGTGGCAGTGAGGAGGTAATGCCAACCAGGATTCCACAGGGAGAGAGGGAGCAGAATCTCCGCATTTAAACTCCTCCTGGACTCTGCCCTATGCATCTCTTTCTTTGCCTAGCTCTAATTTGAATTCTTTCCCTATAATAAATTATCACTGAGTGTAGTAACTTTCAGCGAGATGTGCAGTGCTCCAGCAAATCATGGAAACTGAGGGTGATTCTGGGAAGTTCCCAAACTTGCAGTTGGTACAGAGTGAGTGCAGTTTTGCAGGAGCTGTTCAGACGTTGAAGTTTGGGTAAAAATATATCCCTAACACTGACCTTCTTCTCATCTAGCTGATAACTGTCTCTGATTCTGACATCAGTGACATCCTTCTGACATCTTTCTCCTTTGTCCCATTAAGTCTCTAACTTGGCAGGAAGGTTTAAAACATGTACCATATTCTCAGCTAAAACCTTGGCACCTCTCTAGCATAATTCTGCTGTCCATATGCTCATATAGCCATGAACTATATTAGATAAATGCCTACTCAAATCCAACTTGATGTAAGGCCCACCAACTTGTCCGTAGCAGTTTGGCTGCCTGGCTCACGAGACTCTGAGAATGTGAATGCGTCAAATAGGACTCCACCCTTCCTTTCCCAACATGAGCCCTGCCTAGCCATTGGCAGTGGCCCAGAAGAATGCATTTCTTTATGGTATTCTTTGACTTCTCCTTCACCCATGGCTCCCACACATAGGTCTTCTACCCTTTGCTCAAACTCAGTAAACTATAAAGCAACTGAACACAGAAGGAGCAGCAGTGCAAAGTACAGATTTTTAGGGCCAGTTCAGGGCTACACAAAAGACTGCGTTTCTTCCCTGTATGTACTTGCTCATGTGGTCAGCACATGCCGAGTACCTTTTTTGCATCAGGTACCATGCAAGCCACCAGGGATGGATTAGTGAAAAGGCCAACATAACATGAAAATAGGAGAATTCAAGGAGTTTAATATGATGCTACAAATGAAGATCGTGAGTTCTGTACCTGACATGGTTAGACTCTGCGTCCCCTCCCAAATCTCATCTTGAATTGTAATTCCTATAATCCCCATGTGTTGAGGGAGGGACCTGGTGGGGGGTGACTGGATCATGTGGGGAATTTCCCCCATGCTGTTCTCATGATAGTGAGTGAGTTCTCACAAGATCTGGTGTTTTTATAAATGTTTGGAATTCATCCTTCGTGCTTCTCTTTCCTGCCGACTTGTGAAGAAGGTGCCTGCTTTCCCTTCTGCCATGACTGTAAGTGTCCTGAGGCCTTGCCAGCCATGTGGAAATGTGAGTCAATTAAATCTCTCTTCTTTATAAAGCCAGTGTGAGAATGAACTAATATAGCCCCTTTCAAGGCAAACCCATACCCAAATATCGTCTTACCAGGGGTCTGATAGGCTGCCTTGGGTCTGACCAAAAGGCAAGGGAAGAGTTGAACCCAACTGGTCGAGTAGAGAAAGAGTGTGACAGATTCCACAAAGGGAAACTAAGAATCTGTAGCTTTAGGACCAGACAACAAATTAAGAAACATTTACTATGTGTCCATCATTGACTAAGCATTGTGGTTCTTTTGACCCAAATTATCCTCAGGATGGCTCATGATGAATATGATACTGTAAGCACCATTTCACAAATCAGAATACTGAGACTGGGAATAGTTAAGTGACTGGCTCAAGATAATATGAAGAAAAAGTCCTAAAGGCTGTGTTCCAAAGCAGGCAGTCTGGTTCCTGTGTGCCACATTCTTAATTAAGCCCTGCTACATTTCCAAAGAAATAGTTTCATGAGAGATAGCCATGGAGCAAATCAGGAGCTAAAAGCAGAGTCAAGAACTCTGAGGTTCTTTTGGCCAGATAGATGCATGAGGCAAGTGTGTGACTGATGATCCTCAATTTACCAGTTTTAGATAGACAACCTAGCTCACTCCATTCCACAGACTGTGCTCTAACTCCAACCATTGTTGTCATGGCCAGAGGGACTGGGAGGGGAAAGCAGATAAATCAAAATGATCCATCACCACCAGTGTATACACAAGACAAGTCACATGCCCTGAAGAAGGTGCTGCCTGGTTCTCATCATCGCCTTCATATGGTCTTCCTATTACTTTTATGATATTTAGACAAATGCAAGCACTAAAGTCAAACATGCAGACCTGTAGGGCATCCATTAAGATGTATCCATGAAACATAAAATAACACTTATCTTCATAGGCTTTGTAATAAATCCACAGACGTTTCCTCGCCAAGATACAAATCTTATTTGGCTCAAAATATCAATGGATACCAGGAAGTATTTACACGCTTAATTGGAGAGACCTACGGATTAGAATTTAGAAAAGCTGAGTTACATTTCTGGGTTTGTTTCTAACAATTGCTGGAATCTTCACCAAGTCAAGTAAGCACTCCAGACTTGAGTTTCTGTCTAAACATGCAACCAAGTCAGACTTAGGTAGGAAACCCACAGGAGTTCCTCACCTGCTAACCTCTGTATGATGGTCAACTTTCATTCATACAGCTCATGCCACAGCACCTTGTCTAGGGCAGGGGGTAGTGAATTAAGTTAGTAACAGCTCCTATACAGCAAGCCCTGTATTTAGCATTTTACACACATAATTTTACTTATTCCTCACCATAACAAAGCAAAGGGGTTTTATAGGTTCCACTTTAAGTAAAATATAAATGGCTACAGATGTTAATTATGCTCATGGAGAAACTCCTTGTAAACAGAACAATAACTTGAACCCAGACCTAATGTGAGACTTAACCCCTGGTCTTTCCAGCATGCTGTGCTTTGCCTACAGTTTTTCCTCTGTTAACTTTGTCTTTGTCCAAGGGCTCTTGACCTTGTTATCCCCACAATCTCCACCTGAATCTTCAATTTCCTTTGCCTGGTTCTCTGGTCTGGATTCACACTCTGGTGCCTGCTCTCCCTGGACTCCTGGCCACTGGCCTGCCTAGTGTACCTTCTCCTCAGATCTGCTAGAAGACTTAGATTTCATCTCTGGCATATAGTACTTTCTAAAACCCTCATCCAATACAGCTAACCTCCTGGTTCTGGCCTTTAGAGCAAGCCTTCTATGGTTCCCATGCCCTCCACCATGCTGAGCCATTCCTATTCTGTCCCTGCTCATGCCCCAGCATGTCAAGGTGATTTCTCTGCCCATGAGAGCAGAGCTTCTAAGTTGAAAGGGTGCCAAGACCTCTTCCGGGGAAAAGTAATTAATTACATTATAAGAGGCACACATTCTAGAAGAAAATTGCACATAAAAATTCAGACTAGAGAATTTCAAGCAAAATATCACCAACTTTTTCCTAAGGATATGTTGATTAAACCACAAGGAGTTATTTAGGTGAGGGTCAATGAGGTATATTTGTAAAGGTAATGACCCATTAGGCTGCATGCTATTTGAAGGGGATGTGGGACTAGTTTCAAAACCTCCTATTGCTTTGACCATTTAATTACATGCCAGAAACTATAAACAAAAAGAAGGAAGAAAGAAAAGAAAAGAAGAAAAGGAGGGGTTACAGGGGTAGATCAGTTCTTTCCAGCCCTTTAACTAAAATTGACTCTTCTGGAATTCAAATTTCATCCTTAACACCCAGTAACAGCTTGATTCCCTGGTCTGTAGCAGCAGCAAGGGCTGGAGGGACCCCTTCCTCACTATAGCTGCCTTGATACCTTCTGCTCAGAGCCCTATATGCCCTACCCCTTGTCTTCTTAATTTTTCCAGAGAAGCCGTTGTAGCAACTAGAATCTAGCCAACCAGCCTGGGGTGAGACAGAGAACAACCTCCCCGATGGAAACAGTTTCTCAGGTATTGGTCCCAGGTGACATTGTAGAGGTAGCCAGGAAAATTACAACCATAAGAGAAAAAAAACAAGTCTGTATTCCAAATCGGAATGAAGTATATAAGCATATATTTGCGTTTATGCAAACACGTGCATATGTATGTATGGAGAGAAATAGAGAATGAATGAGAGAGAAAAAGTGGCAGGCAAAAAGACAGAAAGGAAGACAGAGGAGACACTCAAAGAAAAGACACCAAGGGAGGAAATGAGGGGTAGAATGAATGGGAGGAGGGAAGGAGGGAAAGAAGGGAAAACAATCTACATTTGACCTTAACTTATGTTACATTTGAGGCCAAGACTAAGCCAACCAAATGGGTGCTACTCTTGGCTGAATTGGGACATTCTCATTCCAAATCCTGGAAAAGCACAACATGGAGTCTGCACAGAAATCATATGCACATCATGCCCAGGCATGCTGATGAAGGTGAGGGTCTGTCCTATCTACCATCTCTGCCTGACCCCAGGCCACATTATACCAGGATGAAAAGCCCAGCAGCTATGGGTCCATTAGCATTGCACTTTTGGGGAAATGCTGGGAGGGTGGGGAAGCAGAGGAGCATAAGACATGTCTGAGGGATGCCAGGTACCCCAGCCCCAGATGGAAGTGACCACTGCCAGGAATGCAGGCAGATGCTGCTCTGACAGTGGCTCTGCACACCTCACCTCCCACCTACAAGCAGCCGCTCTCTACCACTTTACCACAGCCAACCAAAGTTGTGCCAAAACACATTAGAAATGGCGGAAAGAGGCAGCATTGTTGCCTTAGCCTCTCCCCTCACCACACTACCCGCTTTGTGGGTCTCCCACCCGCCTAAAAATATTTTCCATTAAGGGAAAGATAACACACTTCTGCACACGGTGTTGGAAACTGGGACACACACATAAATGGTCTTGACCCCAAAACCTCAGATTCTCAGCCAGGGTGAGGTATGGGAGTCCGCACACAAAGAATGATGATGTATTGTGATGTGTAGTAGTAGAAATGTATGTATATGTGTGTATGTTATTTATATCTTATATATGCAACGTGATTATTATATATGTATAACTGTATATAATAAAAATATGTGATATATATGAAGTACATGCAGAGGACAGGCTGTGAGCCAAGACTTGAGGGGTGGAAGAAAAGACACTCCAGGCAGAGCTCTTCATGCACAAAATTATGCAGGCAGCTCACTCCAATCTCATATCCAACTCCACCATTTCCTTAAAACTGACTTTGCTCCAGGCCCCAATGACTGCCATTGTTTTTATTCCTGTGAACTCCTTTCAAACCTCTTTGTTCTTTGCCTACCAGTCGCATGGAGCACAACTAAATTTTTTTAAAAACACTCTTTTCTCCACATTTGCAGGCACTTAACACCCCTCATTTTCCTCTTACCTCTTCAGCTAGCCCCATCTCCAAATCTGTACTGGACTATGCTGCCATTCCTTTCTTCTTGAACCTGGGCTTTCTTTGCTCACACCAGTCAATGCCTAAGTGATCTTATCCATTTCCAGGCTTTATATATCATCTGAATGCTGGTGATTCTCAAAGTCAGGTCTACAGCCTTGAGCACTGCTCTGAACTCCAGACCCATAGACCCAAGAGCCTTCACATGCTTCACATGCAGAGGCACAATGTGTAGGTGCCTTCTGTGATCACTCTGGCACTCAACTCAAGTCTGTGAACACTTACTGCACACCTACTATGCACAAGTCTCTTACATCGAACAGGGCATATACAGATTTCTTCCCTCAAATAGTTTACTGCTAGTGGAAAGAGGAGAGAGGATTAAGCAAGGTCACGGATAATGCTACACTAAGAAAGATGGAGATGTAAGAGCAGATAAGTGGAGGCAAAGTAGTATAGATCGGCTCAGGTTAGATATCACGGACTATGCTCTGGGCAGGTGTCACTTGTGCTGGCATTAAAGAATAGAAACAGGTCAGGCGTGGTGGCTGAATCCCAGCACTTTGGGAGGCCTAGGTGGGCAGATCACCTGAGGTCAGGAGTTCAAGACCAGCCTGGCCACATGGTGAAACTCCATCTCTACAAAAATATAAAAATTAGCCGGGCATGATGGCGGGTGCCTGTAATCCCGGCTACTCAGAAGGCTGAGGCAGAAGAATCGCTTGAATCCGGGAGCCGGAGGTTGCAGTAAGCCGAGATTGTGCCATTGCATTCAAACCTAGGCAACAGAGTGAGATTCTGTCTTATTAAAACAAAAAAGAAAAGGAAACAGTGGGAATGAGGCTTACTAGGTAGCTGCAGATGTGAATCCTCACTCTAAGACATGAGAATATTACCCAGGGTGGCTAATACTGGTTTAATGTTCAGAAAATTTTTTCTAATTACCGATTTAGCTGCACATCATATGTTTTTATATGTAATGTTTTCATTACCCTTCAGTTCAAGACATTTTTAAATTCCAGGGTGATTTCTTAATGAAAAATTAAGTTTCTAAATATTTTTTATGACAGAGATGGAAGTAAATTGCTCTCTGCTCATAAAAATGGTGACTCATTTTTTAAATTGCTGATAATTTTTTTCTTCTGTGACCCAGAACATGGTTAGATTTTGTAAATCCATTTTTTGGGTGTGAAATTCTATATATGCCAATGAGACATATTTGTTTAAATCATCCATTTTATATGTTTGTTCCCTACCTCCTTGTAATTCTATCTGCTTTTGCTCTGTTGATAGGGGCTTGATAGACCACACGACTGTATTTTTTATTATGCAGTAGCCCTTGTTATCCCTATCATTAGATTTTCCATAATTTTTTCTCATTTAATATTAATATTACTGCACAAGCTTGTTTGGTGTTTATATCTGCAAACCTGCTTTGAGGGTCATCTTAAGTATATCTCTTGTTAGCAGAGATGGAGATCGATTTCATTTTTCTCAAACTGTCAATTTTAGCCAAAAATAATTTACTTTAACCCAATTACTTTTATTGGTGTTACTGGTTACGTACGTACACTCATTTTAACCAACTGATTTTGTGTTTATCAGTCTATTTTTATTCCTTTTCCCCCCTACTTTCCAATCATGCCTAAGTTGATGGGGTTTAATGTATTCTACTCTTTGATTTAGCTATTAGTGTCAAAATTATAGATTTTATGTCTTGACTTTAGTGGTTTTCTTTAGCCTATAACTATTCTGAATAAAATTTATGTATTTACAATGTATCTGCACCCCCAAAATACGACAAAAATTTTAATGTATTTTAAGTACCCATTAAACTCAGTCTTCCATATTGGCATTGCTGTCTATAGTTTGCTTTATCAAATTAAACAATAAATTAGTTTTTGTAGCCAGTCCTTTCTGTAATTTCTTATAAAATGTATCAATTTCTATATTCATCATCATTCCTTGTATAACATGCCTGTCATCTCTTGTTTACTATTCTTGTTGCTGAAGTGCATCCACTAATTGTTCCCTTATTGAGGGTCTTGTTGGTAGAGTTTTTTCATCTTCAATGACTGAAAACATCCGCTTTTAATTTCATTCTTTTTTTAAAGACATTGTGCCTTGTTGCCCATCCCTTTCTTTCAGTCTAACTGTTGTCTCTTTGAAAGTCATCTGTTTTATTACCTTGTGTAGATTCTCAAATTTTCTTTTTATCCTATTGTTCTGTTGATTCAATATGATGCTTCTAGGTGTGGATGAATCTTTATTTCTTTTGTTTGATATTCAGAATACACTTTTGAAAGACAAATCTTTCCTCTATTTTACAAAAATTTCAGCTATTACATCTTATAATACTGTTTCTCCACCATTCTCTTCATTCTTTTCTGGAAGTTCTATCAGATAAATGTGCGAGCCTCTCAGTATATCCTCATGTCTACTAACTGTGCTTACAGAGATGTTTTATTCCATTCCTCTTGTGCTGCCCCTGAGTAGATTTCTTCCACTTCATTAACTTCTTCTTTAACTGTGTCTAGGATTAAATTTATCCTATTTACTTTTTTTGAATAAACTGTATTTATTTCATTTACAAGATTTCAAACTAGTTAATTCTCACACTTCTTAATTGACATTATTTCTTCATTTATCACTTTGAGCATCCTAAATGTAGTAACTTTAAAATCTTCATGTAAAATTTTTATATATTTGATATCACATAGAGTGAATTTGTGGTTTTCTTACTGGCTTTGTTGGCTGTCTTTCTCATCACATATTTTGGAAGTTTTATTTGTTATAAGCTCATGTTGAAAGTGGGTTTTCCTTGGTTGTTGTTTCTCTCTCTCTCCCTCCCTCTGTGATCATCATACCTATCTAGTGGTGCTGTTTTTGCCTTCCCTCACCTTCAGACCCCCAGTTCAGAAATACGAGGGAGCGCTTTACCCATGGTGATATTAGGACTATGGCATCTTGGTGCTCTTCCTGGATGCATCTTTATCCTCCTGACTTTGTAGGTCCATTGATTCTGAAAAAAACAAATTCCCAAGTCCTGAATCAGCACTTATTTATTTTTTTCAGTGTACTTCTCTTTGTGGGAGGGGAACTGAAACCAGTTCCAGCTTCCGACATCAAATAGTGAGGCTTACTCTAGAACCCTAACCCATGTGTATTAGTTTTAGCAGAAATAGCCCAGGAGTAAAATGCTAGCTACTATGTCTCCTTCTAGTCTTAGAGTCCAGCAGGCCACTGACTTAAGCCTTCCTCAGCAGTTCAAATTTCTGGTCTATTTGTGGTCATAACAACTTATTTCTGAACTTATGTTCTTTTCACATGTTTAAATTATTACATTTTATCTAACAATGTCATATGTTTGGATGACAAGGAAAGTATCCTAAAAGCCTCTTTTTCTGAAATCATACTTGTAAATATGGGAGAAGGAGGCTGAGCTTCACATACTATGGATTACATATCTAAGTTTTTCCTGCCTTCCTCCCTACCACCCATCTCTTTTCTTCTGGTAAAAAAAAAAAAAAAAAAAAAAAGGGGGGAAAATTTTTTTAGTTAACATTTGCTTCTCCACTTCCAGCCTACATGGTTCAGGCAAGTATGATCCCTAGGTTTTGGGCACAGGAAACTTGCATATTATCATCATTCCTCCCACCACCACCACCACCACTCTGCCTCCAGCAGACTGACTGGTAAAAACTGGCACCAAAATCAGTCTTCTAAGAGGTAGTTCTAGGACTTGTATTTGACCTAATAGGAAAGATGCTTCATGCAATTTCCTTCATACTAGAATTGCTAATTAGTAACATAGAAACTTGTATCTCTAGGAGCAAACTAGGCTATTAGAATTCCCTGACCAAATACATTCCACACAGAGGGGAGCACAGCAAAAGACTAAATTCTAAGGGCATTGTTTAGTTTTTGGATAAAACCATGTTTAAAGATTCCATTTTCCCAAACTTTTGATTTACATGAGCCCATAGATTTTTCTACTTTGCTGAAACCATTTTAAACTGAGTTTTGTCACTTGGTTCTAAACAGTTCTTAACTAATGGTCAGGCTTCCATGGAACTAAATGAAATTAAAAGATACATATTCACACATATAGACACATTATTTCAGATTTAGTGAAAAGTTTGAGCTGACCCAACTCGGCCCACCCCTAGAAGATAGACTGAATATGAGACATATTTCTAAGCATAGTCCACAAGCCCCAGTGTCATAGAGTATGGAGTCAAGGCTAACACCTTATTGCTGGAACAAAAGCAATCACTTAGCCGAACTTCATCTTATTTTATACATGGACAAGAAAGACAGTAAAGGAACTTTTTTCCCCTCGAGATCATATAGTTTGTTTCGACAGAGCTGAGACTGCACCTCTGAGGCAGAAGTAATTCTGGGATTTGGGAGTCTGGACATCTCCTGAATGCTTCTGGCATAACTTGTTTGGGGAATGTAAAGAAATATGACTGGTAACATCCTTCCAAAGAGTAGTTCAGAGACTGAACCAATAATAATGGGCAAGATGTCTGGGAGAGACAGGCGATGCCAGGGTAGATGCACACCTAACTGAACAATTTAATGTGGAGGCAGCAGAGTAGGTGATTAAGAGTATCGATCCTGGCTGCATTTGAATCCTGGCTTTACTACTTGCTGGTAACTTGAGTCATTGACAATTAATCTCTCTTTGCCTCAGTTTCCTCAACCATAAAATGGGGATTAAAAATAGGATCAGCATCATAGGATATTATGATCATTAAACGAATTAATATGTAAAGATCTCTGAAGTGTTGCCTGACTCTAAGTAAACCCTTTATGGGTCTTCATTAAATAAGTACTACTTTGTTCCTCTCTAGCCTTAACCAAATTCTAGTGTGTTAATTTAAAAGGTCAGTTTTCAGCCATTGTCTCAGATTCCTTAAGTCTTCCTTCATTTAAAAAATGGAGCTGAATGAAGAATGTAGGGGAGGATTGTGTCACAGCCTTTTCTAGATAAATTTCTTGGCGACAACCAGAGATTAAACCAGAAAGCAACACATTTAATCAAGAACCTGAGCAACTTTATGAAAATATTTGCTGCCAGACTTGGGGACGCAAAGGGCTAAAGAAATATCAGGTGCCTTTCTTCACAATGTGCACAGAATCCACTCTGCTTTGATTCAAGTTTCTCAGGGGGAAAAGAAGATTTTTTTCTAACAAATTATGAAAAGGCACTACAATCAGAGTCTTCCATTATCACAGGGATAAAATATCAATTTTTGTCAAGATAAAACGAAGCACAGATTGGCCCTGATAGGGAAAATTAAATTTCTAGCCTCCACTTGATTTGATATTTATCATTTCCTTACCCCAGAAATGTTCTGTCACAAAACATTTTTAAAAATGTATTCATCACACACCAAACAAGCTTAAAGGCTCTTGGAAAGCAGAACTGAAAAATAATGTGTGTGACTGAGAAAAAAATCAAAGGTTTGAGTGAGAAAAAGGGATAAAAAATCAGAAATATGAATAATTTCAGGCAGCTCTGTAAAGAGATAAATGGGTATAGAGAATGTAAGAATAGATTTCACATAAGAGAGGCAAAAATTCGATCACTCACTCTCTGAGACAGGGCTAGCAAATGGTAAATTTCAATTTATTTTTCCAAACAGTTGTTGAAACAGTTGCACCCCTCCATCTTGGGTAACAAAGACGTGGAGATCTACAGCAAGCAGTCAAGTGCCCATCACATCCTTATTGTCAGTTTCTCCCAACCAAAATGTTAAGATCAGAAGAATTCAGATAACTCAAAATTAGTTCTTACAGATGAACTTCTCTGTAGAAAAATTTCAGACTACTACACATTGACTTGAATAGCTTAGATGAACTTCTTCTGACTAATGTAGGAGATCAAAACTAGGCTATTAATTCTAATTAATCCAACTTTAAAGTTTTTTTCTTCTGTCTGGACATTGCTGTGACACTTTTTCAGTTACTACTGCTTGTCTCTTGTGGAAATGAGACTTTTCTTTCCCTCAGTTAGCAGGGCAGTTCTTGAGATGTAAATAAATCAATGATATATATATATATACATATATGTGACATATAAATCAATGTGACTCCTGCTGGCTGTCTAAACACTAATGCAAGAAGTAATAATCATAAAAGCATGGAAGGTGCATTGTAAGGAATTAGGACAAGTTCTGATATTCAGTTAATGTGCTACCAGCCAATTTAATTCAAATGAAGACTCTACCATGTTGAAGGTAAAGTGCTCTTCTAAGTAACTTAAAGAATAAAAAAAGGGATTGAAACATAGTTTCTGTCTCTATGGAGATAATAAATATTAAAACTGAAATGCTAAGGGCACACATTACTATAAGAAATCAATACAGTTGTATATAAATGTACAAAGTAAATAATGTGGGATTTCAAATATGAGGCAGTGGTCAGGAAAGAAGATATTTTCTAACACAACATGTGTAGAAAAACATTCCAATCAGTGGGAGGTAGGGCAGCAGTCAATGGCAGACACATTAAAATTCCAGATTAAACCTTCATGTGGTACAAGTAGGTGAAAAGCCAATAAAACACCAAAATGGTAGCAGGATCTGGAATCACCTCACCTAGGCTCAAATGCTTACTAACTCTATGACTATAGCACATAATTAACATAATTATCGAATTATAATAACAGTACCTACTTCATTGGGTTACTAAAATCACTTAGCACAATGCCTGGCCCACAGTGAGCTCGCATTCATGTTCACTATTATTAACGGCTGCTATTCGTGGTGGTTAAAGTATGTAGAGAGCTGGGTCCTACATTGTGGAGGATCCTGAATTTCACACTGTATTTAATTTTTTCAGTGAGGGAAGCTAAGTGATGGTGTCTGAGGAAAACAGTGATTAATCCAGAGTATGGAAGTTATGACGGAAAAGAACAGAGACTTTGTGCATGGTGATTATGAGTGAGAAAGTTTCAGACCAGAGGTAATAGGCATCGCACTAAAATAGAGATGGGGGAATAGAAAAGCAGGATGCTCACCTGAAAGAAATCATAGTAGAATATAAAAGCTGGGCACTGATTATGGAGTAAGAGAAAGAATCAACTCTGATTACTAAATTTTGAGCCTGAATAGTGTGGATAATGGTGATATAAGGATGAGCAAGTCAAGAGGGAGTAGGAGTTGCCGAGTGGGATAGGGGGAGGGTTATCAATTGGGTTTTCACCATGCTGGCTCTGAGGTTTTTAGGGGAACCAAGAGAGCTCTCAAGCAGGCATTTGGAAATATGAATCAGGGATTTGGGAGATAAGTCAGGCCTAAATTAATGAATTTGAGAGCCATTTGCACACAGGTCTATAGCTAAAATGGAGTAATCATAAACGTGCCTGAAATACAGAGAAATAAGAAAAATAGGTGAAGATCGTTCCCTGGGGAAACTACGGTTAGAAATGTGAGAGGGAATAGAAAGGAAATCAGTATGATCCTGCCATGGAGGTCAAGGGAAGAGAGGGCTTCCAGAGGGTGAGGAAATATATCATCCATACAAAAGGGTCATGAAGAATTCAAGTGGAGACAAAGACAGAGAAAATGTTGCTTGATTTGACAAGGAAGAGATCCTGGAGAGGCTTATTATCATGAGAACTATTTTAAACCAGAAAGTAACAAAGAATATGAGAACAAACCTCTAAGTACCCATCACTCAGTAGAATGATGATGGAAGAGTAGTATGTCTAAATGACACCTGTAAGATAACAGAAGAGGAGGTGCCCAGTTTGCATCTGCCCACACAAAAATTGATCTGGCAATCATCCACAGACAAAAGTGCCTTTGTCTTTAGGATCCAGATAAGAGACTGAAAAACCCCTGGCAACGCTCATAACCAAGGAGATCCTCTTTGAGAAAGCAGGCCCCTGCCCCAGTGGCAGTCTTACCAAGCCTGGCCACAGCTGCAGACCAAAGAAGTCCCATTCTCCTGTAGACTCAGCTCTGGCCCCACTTGACCACCATTCTGCAACCAGCCTGATGTGTCAAGAAACTCCGGAGAAGCCACACCTGTCCATGCCCCTGGTATTAAACCCTTGGTTAAAACTGCAAATCCTGAGGCAGTCTTGTGACTCATTTCTAGCTCCAAGCTCCACCCTGCCAGTCCAGGAGCAGTCCTGCCCACCCAGGGAACTGGGTGAGGGCAGCAGACACATCCACCTCAACTCTTGGTAGCAATTCAGCTGACTTTGGTCCCTACTGCAGATCCTGAAGTAGCTCTGTGACTCAGCTCTAGCCCTGCCCTACCATAGTCCAGAGTCAGCCCTGCCTGCCTGGGAACCCAGTGACTCACATCCATGCTTCTTGTGGCATGCCCTCCAACCTCAGTCTCAGCTATGGAGCCTTAAGCAGCAGTGAGATTCTGTTTCAGTCCTGCTATGCTGCAGTCCAGGGCCAGTGCTATCTGTCCAGGCATCCAGGAGACATGTCTATCCCTGTCCCCTATAGTAGGCCCTCTGAACTTAGCTGAATTATGGATCCTCAAGCAAACCTATGACTAGGTTTTATATATATGTATATATATCCATCCTAAGGGAGTCCTTTGAGTTGAAACAAAAGAACATTAATTAGTAACATGAAAATATATGCAAGTGTAAAACTCACTGGTAAAGATAAGTATATAGTCAAATTCAGAATACTCTAAAAATGCAATGGTGGAATGTAAACCAGTTTAACTCTATTATAAAAGTTAAAAGACAAAAGTATTAAAAAAAACTAGATATAATAATTTGTTAATGGATACAAATATTAAAAGATGCAAACTGTAACTTCAATAACATAAAATGTGTTGAGAGAGTAAAAGTAGAGTTTTTGTGTAATTGAAGTTATTAGCAGCTAAAAATACTGTTATAACTGTAAGATAATTTACACACATTTCATGGCAGCCTCTAATTGATACACAAAAGAGAAAAAGAAAGGAATCAAAGCATACTGCCCCCAAAAGTTATCAAATACAAAGGAAGACAGAAGAAAAGAAGAAAGAAAGAAACCATGAAACAGTTGGAAAACAATTAACAAAATGGCAAGACTAAGTCCTTACCTATCAAAAAAAGTAAATGGATTAAATTCTCCAATCAAAAGACACAGAATGGTTGAATGGATTTTTTTTTTTAAGATGCAACAATATGCTGCCTATAAGAAACTCACTTTAGCTTTAAGGACATACATAGGCTAAAAGTTAAGGGGTAGAAAAAGATATTCCATGTGAAAGTAACCCAAACAGATCAGGGATAGCTATACTTATATCAAACAAAGTAGACTAATACAAAAAATATTGTTACAAAACACAAAAAAAGTTATCATATACAAAATTTCCATTCAATAGAAAGATAAAACAATTAAAATTACATATTCCCCCAATATCAAAGAACCTAAATATATAAAGCAAACATCGACAGATCTAAAGAAGAAAATAGACATCAACACAATAATAGTAGGAGACGTCAATACTCCACTCTCTATAATGGATATATGATCTAAACAGAATATCAGTAAGGAAAAAGCAGAACTGAACAGCTCTACAGACCGAATGAACCTAACAGAAACACACAGAACATTCCGCCCAACAGCAGAATAGAAGACTTTCTTCTCAATTGCATGACAGATCATGAGTTAGGTCACTAAACAATTCTTAACAAATTCAAGAAGATTGTAATTATTCCAAATATCTTTTCTGAACACAATGGAATAAAACTAGAAATCAGTAACAGTAAGAAAAAGAGAAAATATATGGAAATTAAACAACATACTCTAACAACCTTTGGGTCAAAAAAAAATGTTAAAAATATTTTGAAATGAACAAAAACAAAAATGCTACATAACAAAATTTAATGGGATACAGGAAAAGCAATACCAACATAGAATTTTGTAGCTATAAATGTCTACATTATAAAAGAAGAAAGATCTCAAATAAATGTCATACCTTTAAGAAACTAGTAAAACAAAAATAAGACCAAAATTATTAGAGGAAAGAAAATAAATATTAGAGAAGAAATAAATCAAATAGATAATACAAAAACAATTTAAAAATTAACAAAACTAAAAGTTTGTCTTTTGAGAAAATATACAAAATCCATAAACCTTTAGATAAGTTAAGAGAAAGAAGACTCAAATACAAATTGGAAATTAAAGAGGCGACGTTACAGTAGATATCTCAGAAATAAAAAGGATTATGAGGGACTATTATGGGCAATTGTATACCAACAAAATTGATAAATTCCTAGAAACATACAACTACCAAAACTAAATTAATAAGAAACAGAAATCCTGAACATACCAATAATGAATAAGGAGATTGAATCAGTAATCAAAAACTTCACCAAAAAGGAAAGACCTGGAGCAGAAGTCTTCAGAGTTGAATTCTACCAAACACTCAAAGAATTAAAACCAGTCTTTCTTAAACTCTTCCAAAAAAGATAAAAAGAGGGCATACATCCAAACTCATTTTATGAGGCTAGCATCACTCTGATACCAAAGACACAAAAAGGAAAGGAAACTATAAACAAATATCCCTGATGCACATAGATTTTTAAATCCTCAATAAAATACTAGCAAACTGAATTAAAAGGCATATTAAAGGGATCATGCCCAATGACCAAGTGGGATTTATCCCTGAGATGCGAGGATGGTTCAACATACACAACTCAATCAATGTGATACAACACATTAACGGGGAAAAAAAAAGGAAAAAACCCTACATTATTATATCAGTAGATGCCAAAAAAGCATTTGACAAAGCTCAATATCCACTCATGATTGAAACTCAACAAAATAGACATAAAAGGAGCTTACTTCAACACACTAAAGCCATATATTAATTGCCCACAGATCACATGATAATCAATAGGGAAAACCAAAAGGGTTCCCTCAAAGATCTGGTACAAGGCAAGGATGCCCACTCTTACACCTCTATTTAGCATATACTGGAAGTCCTATCCAGAGCAATTAGACAAGAAAAATAAATAAATAAATCACATCCAAATCAGAAAATAAGAAGAAAAATAATGTCTGTTTGCAGATGATATATGATATATGTAGAAAATCCTAAGCATTCAGCAAAAAACCTTTTAGCACCAATAAATAAATTCAGTAAATTTGCATACAAATATTAGTCACACTTCTATACACAAACAACAAAGTATCTGAAAAGAAAATTAAGAAAGAACCCCACTCATAATAGCAACAAACAATAAAATATTTAGCAATAAACTTAACCAAAGACTTAAAAGACTTGTACACTTACTTTATAATTACATATAATTACAAAATATTGATTAAGGAAATCAAGGAAGACAGAGATTAATAGAAAAACAGTTCATGTTCAAGGATTGTAGAATTAATATTGTTTAAATGTTCATACTATCCCAGTGATCTACTGATTCAATACAATCCTTATCAAAACCCCAATGACATTTTTTACAAATATAGAAAAAAATAGTCCTAAAACTGATATGGAACACAAAAGAACTTTGAATAGCCAAATGAATCTTAAACAAACAAACAAATGAAAAGCTGGAGGCACTACACTTCTAGGTTTCAAAATATATTACAAAACTACAATAATCAAAACCACATGATAGTGGAATTTTAAAAAAAATCCATATGGATAAAAAGAATAAAACAGAGAGCCAAGAAATAAAACTGAGGAAGTACAGTCAATTGAATTTCAAAAAGTGTGCTTAGGACACTAAATGAAGAAAATACAGTCTCTTCAGCAAGTGCTATTGGAAAAACAGGATACCCACATGCAGAAGAATGAAATTGGACACTTATGTTAACCACACATAAAAATCAAATCAAAACGGTTTAAAGACTTAGACATAAGGCATGAATCTAGAAAATACTAGAAGAAACTAAGAAGAAAAGCTTGTTAATATTGGCCTGGGTGATGACTTTTGGATATGACTCTTAAAGCACAGTCAACAAAAGCAAAAATAGACAAGCAGGATTACACCAAACTAAAAATGTTCTAAATAGCAAAGAAATCAATGGAGTAAGCAACCTACAAAATGGAAGACAATACTTGCAAATCATACATCTGATAGATGGTTAATATTCAAAATATATAAGGAACTCAAACAACTCAATAGAAAAATTAAAACACAGCCAAATTTAAAAATAGGCTAAGGACGTGAATAAACATTTCTCAAAAAAAACATACAAACAGCCAACAGATGTAGGAAAAGATGCTCAATGTCAATAATCATCAGAAAAATGCAAATGAAAACCACAATGAGATACAACCTCATACCTATCAGAATGGCTGTTATTTAAAAAAGATAAATATTAGCAAGGATGTGGAGAAAAGGGACCCCTTGTACACTGCTAGTGGATATGTAAATTGGTAAAGCCATTATGGTAAACAGTACAGAGATTCCTCAAAAAATTAAAAATAAAACTACCATATAATTCAGCAATCCCACTTCTAGCTATATACTCACAGGAAAGGAAATCAGGCTCTCAAAGAGATATCTGCACCCCCATGTTTATTGTAAGATAATTCACAAAAGCCAAGATATTGAAACAACCTGAGTGTTCCTCTACAGATAAATGGAAAAAGAAAATGTGTGTATATATATAAAAGAGAATATTATTCAGCCTTAAAATGAGGGAAATCTGCCATTCATGACAATATGGATGAACCTGAAGGATATTATGCTAAGTAAAATAAGCTAGAGTCAGAATTACAAATACTGCATGATCTTACTTTTATGAGGACTCTAAAAATTTCTAACTCATAAAAACCAAAAGTAACATGGTGGTTTTCAGGGGGTAGAGTTTGGGGGAAATGGGGAGATACTGATTAAAGGATACAAAGGTTCAATTAAGAGAGATGAATAAATTCTGAATACCTACTGTACAGCATGCTGACTATAGTTATTAACATAGTTATTAATATACTGAGTTATTAATATACACTTGAAATTTGCTAAGAGAGTTTATCTTAATTGTTCCCACCACAAAAAATTATAACTATGTGAGGTGATAGATACATTAATTAGCTTAATTGTGGAAATTATTTCACAATGTATCTCCACATCAAAACATCATGTTGTATACCTCTTAAATATATGGAATTTTAATTCATCAAATATACCACAATAAAGCTGAGGGGCAAAAAGAGTCATACATTAAGAGTTTAAGGCCTGTGCATGAATTGGGGAAGCAGAAATGCCAACTTTTTAATTTTAAAATTGTTAACAAATTATTACTTCATGGAAAGATTCAGATTGGAAATGTAAGGAGTAGCAGAGTTAAGGGAATATCGTTTTAGTAAAGAAGCACGCTATGTTAAAGCAAAGAAAGTGTCCTGGAGAAGATATTAGAAAGGGAAAGGAGGGAAGTAGATAAATGTATGAGTAAATCAGACAGAAAATGAAAAAGAGAGGACTGAATCCAGGAAGGTAAGTTAGACTTTGCCAACCACAAGGTCCTTTTTTACCCTACATAGAAACAAAAGCTTAGATGGAGAGTAGAAATCAAAGGCAAATAGGAAAGAATAAAGAGAAGTTCAGGTGGAATTGTTTTAATTTTGATAGAAACAGTGAATTTTAATATTTGGGTTATCAAGCACAAGCCCACTTCACTGTTGCGCCAATTCTATAATACTCTGTACAGCATCCTGGCAAATGATCATTCAGTTTTGACTTAATTACTTCAGAAGACATAGAATTCATTATCACACAAATTAGCTAATTCCATTTTAGACTCTTCTAACTGGAAGAAAATTCTTTCTTATCCTAGGTTGAAATCTGTTTTCCTGTTGCTACTACTCCTTAATCCTGCATCAGCCCTCTGGGACCACAGGGATTTAAGTAAATCCCTCTTTTACGTACATGACTCCCTGTTATGTGAAGATAAAAATCATGTTCCAACTGAGTTACTTAGTCCATGTTAAAATATTCTGAGTCCTCAAATGTTCTTCCATTCACAAATAAGCTCTACACTGGTAGTGCCAATGTTTGCCCAACAATGAACACAAAACAGGAAACAAGGTTATTCTCAGGCAATATGGGAATAGAATTGTTTTAGAACTTGAGAAAAATGGAAAGTATTTGTATCAGTTGGTATGGATGTTGCTAAAATGTTGGACAATCCTGGTACCCATGTGGGACTCAGCTGACTCAAATGTAAAATGAGAATCTGCATCACCTTGCTTCTCCAGCATGCTCCACAGAAGAGCTACAGAGCAAATTGCCGGAGATATCACCAAAAGGAATACCTCCTCATTTGCCTATGGTAAAGACAGCCTTAACTCTTGCTCTAACTCAAAAAAAAAAAACTTGATCTCCGGAACTGTAGCCCTGCTTCTCACTTCCTTCCAGTACAATTCTCAGGGTTAAAAGCCTCAGAAGATCATCAAACTCGTGGGACACATCATGGCATCTGTGCTGAGTCCATCTGATCCACTCTAAGACATCTGCTTAGATTCTAGCCTAAGACTAGCAAGCTAGCCTCTCATTTCCTCTCACCTTCAGAAAAAACAAGGCCACCCTTATTATTTCTCAGGATATAAA
>NW_012098510.1:866846-869121 GCF_000951045.1 Mandrillus leucophaeus
TATCTGCATGTATATACACTATAGACACATAAACACAGACACATACATATATATTGGCTGGAAGATTTGTCAAGTTTGGCAAAAGCTTGGGTGAAGGCTGAAGATGGGTTTGAATTTCTGACAAAATTTAGGAGCCAGCAGCCCTCAAAAGTGGATAGTACGATAATTTCACACATGGAATCTCTCTTCTTAATTTATCATGAAAGAAGTTTAAAATGGTCAAAATGCATCATGCTTCCAGACCAATCCTTGGTGGTATGTGCCAGAAGCAACTGACCATAAAGCTATGTATACCTGACCCATGAACCATTTATTTACTCTAATATGTTATACAGTATGTGATACTTTTCCTGAAATATCTATGTATGTTCACGCACCAAAGAAGAACATACATACCTTTATGTAAACACAAATATGTGGATATGTTAGTTTTCTATTGCTGCCATAACAAATTATGACAAATCTAGAGACTTAAAACAATACCCATATATCTCACAAGTCTGTAGAATAGAAGCCAAACATAGGTCTTACCAAGCAAAAAGTCACCTGGTCTGGGCTCTTATTTGGAGGCTAAGTGGAGAATCTTCTTTGAGCTTATTCAAATTTCTTTTTGCTCTAGGGCTGAAGTCCCCGTTCCCTTGCTGGCTGTCAACTAGGAGTCTCTCTCAGCTTCCTGCCTCCATCTTCTAAGTCTGCAACAGCACATCAAGTTTGTTTCATGCTTTCAGCATTTCTGGCTTCCACATCTCTTCTGCCTCCTTTTCTACCACATCTGATTCCAGGAACAAAATGGTCTGTTTTTAATGGCTTGTATGATTATATTGGGCTTGTTTTAATAATCCACAATAATCTCCCTATTTTAAGATGTGTAACCTTAATTACATCTACAAAGTTCCTTTGCTATGTAAAGTAACCCATTCACAGAATCAAGGGATTAGGGCAAGGACATCTTTGAGAGACCATGATCTGACCTCCACAATGGATGTATCATCTGAATTCCTTGATATACTAAACTTCAACTGTCATTTCAAAACTATTGGCTGATTATGCAGATCTATGCATATCATGCTAATTTGTCTCTCCTGTGTTTTCATATTTCACATGTTTGTAAATCTGCTTAACCTTATTTAATTGTTGGTTATCATTCCTATTGATGTCTTCTACCTCAGCCCCATTCAATCCCTGGTCCTTTTCTGACAATAGCAAAGAGTACAGGTTTGTGGTTTGTGTTACAATCTAACCAACATGAGTGGACCATGCTAATTGGTCTGTCTCTTATCCAAGATGTCAAAGACTTGTCTTTGATTTTCATCCACTCTCAACAATCCTACCATAAACCATCTAATGCCTTAGCAGCTGACTGCACTGGCCCTCCACTTATATTTGCCTATGTAATCAAATGAATTTCTTCTTACCTATGCCTACCTGAACCATACCTTGGAGCAATTTTACCTTAACAATCTATGTAGATGCCCTCTCAGGGACCAGTTTCTGGGAGAAAGGATCTGTTGTTCCATGTACAAGGTGTGGCAATACCCCTTCTCAAGTATATGGAAGTCATGACAGCCATGCCATTGAGCATCTGCATCTATGGGGAAGTGCAAATCACTTGCCTCATTAGTGTCCTTCACAGAGCTACACTCTCTGAAATTAAAGTATTGTTCTGTAATATATCAGCACGCTGTGTCTTGAGCCATGCATGAAAGAAAAAAAGCACCAGTTTTTTCAAGGATACATCAAGTTTATTATAATCACAACACTACTCTAGTTTCTTATCGTCCAACATAACTCAATGATTGGGTTCTCATACGACTCTCATCTCTCAGGTGTTTTTTGAGACATCTGCTCCCTTGTTTAATTTTACTTCCATTCTTCCCTAGAAGTCTGGACTCTGTTTTTGGGCATTCTTTCTATCAAATCTGTCTGTCCAAAAATGAATTCCAGTAACTCATCCAGATGATATGTCTTGTGGTTTCCAAGATAAACCTCTTTTATATCTACATTTCTCTGCTACTTTCATTTCCCTTATTCTTCAAGTGATTTTATCGTAAAATCACACACACTGCAAAATAATTAGGAAATCTTTCTAAATGTGAAGAAATTGGAATGGCATGTATTTCATTCTCCTGGAAAGGCAGGGCCTTCCACTTTGGAATCATGATGGGTTTCATTAATGTTCTCCACAGTCCTCTCTTTTCCTTTCATTAGGAAATGAAACTTGACCTAGAGCTGACCTCAGTGGCAGCCCATTAGATACATCCTCGCTATTAAGAAC
>NW_012098510.1:869171-874453 GCF_000951045.1 Mandrillus leucophaeus
TGTAACCTTAATTACATCTACAAAGTTCCTTTGCTATGTAAAGTAACCCATTCACAGAATCAAGGGATTAGGGCAAGGACATCTTTGAGAGACCATGATCTGACCTCCACAATGGATGTATCATCTGAATTCCTTGATATACTAAACTTCAACTGTCATTTCAAAACTATTGGCTGATTATGCAGATCTATGCATATCATGCTAATTTGTCTCTCCTCTGTTTTCATATTTCACATGTTTGTAAATCTGCTTAACCTTATTTAATTGTTGGCTATCATTCCTATTGATGTCTTCTACCTCAGCCCCATTCAATCCCTGGTCCTTTTCTGACAATAGCAAAGAGTACAGGTTTGTGGTCTGTGTTACAATCTAACCAACATGAGTGGACCATGCTAATTGGTCTGTCTCTTATCCAAGATGTCAAAGACTTGTCTTTGATTTTCATCCACTCTCAACAATCCTACCATAAACCATCTAATGCCTTAGCAGCTGACTGCACTGGCCCTCCACTTATATTTGCCTATGTAATCAAATGAATTTCTTCTTACCTATGCCTACCTGAACCATACCTTGGAGCAATTTTACCTTAACAATCTATGTAGATGCCCTCTCAGGGACCAGTTTCTGGGAGAAAGGATCTGTTGTTCCATGTACAAGGTGTGGCAATACCCCTTCTCAAGTATATGGAAGTCATGACAGCCATGCCATTGAGCATCTGCATCTATGGGGAAGTGCAAATCACTTGCCTCATTAGTGTCCTTCACAGAGCTACACTCTCTGAAATTAAAGTATTGTTCTGTAATATATCAGCACGCTGTGTCTTGAGCCATGCATGAAAGAAAAAAAGCACCAGTTTTTTCAAGGATACATCAAGTTTATTATAACCACAACACTACTCTAGTTTCTTATCGTCCAACATAACTCAGTGATTGGGTTCTCATATGACTCTCATCTCTCAGGTGTTTTTTGAGACATCTGCTCCCTTGTTTCTAATTTTACTTCCATTCTTCCCTAGAAGTCTGGACTCTGTTTTTGGGCATTCTTTCTATCAAATCTGTCTGTCCAAAAATGAATTCCAGTAACTCATCCAGATGATATGTCTTGTGGTTTCCAAGATAAACCTCTTTTATATCTACATTTCTCTGCTACTTTCATTTCCCTTATTCTTCAAGTGATTTTATCGTAAAATCACACACACTGCAAAATAATTAGGAAATCTTTCTAAATGTGAAGAAATTGGAATGGCATGTATTTCATTCTCCTGGAAAGGCAGGGCCTTCCACTTTGGAATCATGATGGGTTTCATTAATGTTCTCCACAGTCCTCTCTTTTCCTTTCATTAGGAAATGAAACTTGACCTAGAGCTGACCTCAGTGGCAGCCCATTAGATACATCCTCGCTATTAAGAACATTGCTTTGTATTGATGGTCCTTGTTTATAGGCATGCAACCAAATTTAAGCTGCAAGACTATCTTGATCCTGGCCAATTTAATTTCACAAATAGAGTTTTGTGAAACTCTGTCTTACTCTTTTCCTGGCAACAGCCTGAATATTTTCTGATAGCCCACTGTTGATCCAACTCACTTCCCTCACTCAGCTTTTCTGCAAAGCATGGTAGAAAAGCTACAATGGATATACGAATTGTTGGACCAAGGAAAACTAATTGGAAATCACATCTAAACTTTTTGGTCAGCCATCTTTCCATCCTCTTGAGTTTCATATATACTGCAACAGATGCTTTATAAAAATAACAACGTATTCTGCAAGAAAAGAGATTTTTAATATCTTTCTATGTCATTGAAACAAAAACTTTTTATTTTTTCTGACATATAAAACACAATCCAAAGCATGATCCTCTTAAGACTATTAAGCTACTTTCCAACTTAAGAGGTTGTCATAACCTGAGGTCTCTAGAAAATAGAGACACAGGCAAGAAATAAAGTGCTAATTCTTTCTTTGAGAGGCCCAAACCATGGGCCTAAAGAGTAAAGAAAAAGTTGCCGGGCATGGTGGCTCACGCCGTAATCCCAGCATTTTGGGAGACTGAGGCAGGCGAATTACTTGAGGTCAGGAGTTCGAGACCAGCCTGGACAAGATAGTGAAACCCCGTTTCTACTAAAAATACAAAAATTAGTCAGGTGTAGTGGTGCACACTTGTAATCCCAGCTACTTGGGAGGCTGAGGCAGGAGAATTGCTTGAACCCAGGAGGCAGAGGTTGCAGTAAGCCGAGATGGCGCCAGTGCGATGTACCCCATCCTGGGCGACAGAGCAAGACTCCATTCCAAAAAAAAAAAATAAAATAAAGAAAAAGTAACAGGAGACAAAGAAAGATGCAAAACTGTGAAAATATTGCACATTGATTCACAACATTCCATGAGTAGATAGAACAGATCACTCGGCACATGAATTGTCTACTGACAAGTTGCAAAGATCAACCATGTTTCTAAGAGGTCAATAAAAGGAAGAAATGGGGAATAATTTCTAACTGTATCTTTCCTGTCTTCTGTTTCTAGTTGGTCAGAGTTCATCTCCCAGGGTATTAAGCCCTTCTATATATCATAGTTGCCTTAGTGACTCAAGATGCCACAATCCAAACCTTCATTGTGTGGTTCTGTTCAAGTCTAGAAATGGCTGTTAAGAACCAGGAACTGCAGTCTTGCTACTGGTCAGCCTAGCCACTCAGAAGCAGCATTAGAGCAGGAGTCTGGCCTTCCCAGAACAAGTGACCTGTAATGTTGCTCGGGCATTGGGCAGCACTTCCCACAGGAAGGAGGTAGAATATCTGAGAAGTCCTATAAATCATGTGCCTGCTACACTAGATGTCGCTTTTAATATAAGTTAAAGGCTCAAAGAACACCCTTGGTCTATGTTTTGTCAAAACTAGGTAAACCAGAAAGGAAGGATATGTGAAAATATTTCTAATGTCATATTTATACAGAAATAAGTGGTCTCAGCTTGTAGAGAAGACAGAAGGTGAACAGAAAGACAGAGAAGAATCCCAAAGTTACTTGTCTCCAGTAGAAATAGATGTAGAAATGTATTTTATATTTGATCTTCTGGATGTAAACTTATAAAAAAAAATCCAGAAATGTGAAACCTATGAAGTGAGTCATTAGTGGCTGAATTATTATTAATCTGATAAAAGGGTAGTAGGAAGCTAACCTTTCTTCCTCTAATGATCAAATATCTTCTCTTGTAGCACCTTAACAAAAGAAAAATACTTTAAAACATTTTCAGTGATGATTACCATAAGTTCATTCCCCAACAGCCTTTTAAAAGGTGTACAAGTGTTACCTTGAATATCCACACATGATCAGATTTACGGATGCCACATTACCTAAGCTGGGTCTTCCAAAGGCAAGACTTACAGCACCATGTGTGCAAAGAAGTGGCCTTCAACCTTCAAGGGTACCATTGGTACCCCACCAATGGTAGAGGAACACCATGCTTTCTCTTCATGTGGGCTTCTGAAATAAATTCTCTGGATAGTAGGTACTATCATTTGAATGTCTGTCCCCTCCAAACCCATATTTAAATTTAATTGCTATAGTAACAGTATTAAGAGGGGGGACATTCAAGAGGTGATAAGGCCATAAGGACTTTTCCCTCATTAATGGATTAATGCTGTTATCATAGGAGTGGGTTTGTTATCTCAGGAGTGGATTTCTTATAAAAGGACAAATTCAGCCCCCTTTGCCTCTCTCTTACCTACTCTTTGTCCTTCCACCATGGGATAATGCAAGAAGAAGACCCGTGTAAGATACTGGTTTCTCTATTTTGGACTTCCCAGCCTCCAGAACTATGAACCAATAAATTTCTGTGTATTATAAATTACCTAGCCCAGCAGCACAAAACAGACTAAGACAGCAGGTCTGGCATAACTATGCACAAAGTGCTTAGCTCAGACCAGTGAAATTTAAGACAGGCTTTTCCTTGGCCTGATTCTGGTCTCTGATACAAAAAGTATTCTCTTGTGTATCACTTAAATGCACTTACTTTTTAATTTACTTTTTCTTTGGATTGTTCTGTTCAAAACTCTCCAATGGATTAACATAATTTCCATTAGGGCATAGGCCACCAGGGCATAAACAGTTTCACAGAGAAGCTGCCAGAGTATAAATTCCTAACAGAAGCATAACAAGAGGCTTTGAAATACTCTTCTGGATTACCATGTAATATCCTGATATGTTTTCCAGACCTTTAATCTTGTCATTCTCTAGCCCTGATAGCCAAACTTCTGAAACTAGCTAACTCAACAGAGTGCCTTGTAGGACTCCTGAGACCATAGCCCATCATCTTCTCTCTAGCCCGTGTCAGTAGATACCACTATTAACGTATTACAGGCAAATCCTGGAGACCAAGCACATGTATAACTTACTACTACTACTAGAGAAAAACAGCCCATGTATATGGCACAGCAAAGTCAGAAACATTGTCTCACACAGAGATGACACCCTACCAGCACATGCTCACTTCATATTATCTTCATATATCTTCTGTTCCAATACAACACGGGTTCATCACCTTTCTTTGTCAAACAACCACTCAAGACTTCACATCAGCTTGAAAAGCAACATGTTCAGTTGATATATTTTGGGCTTTAATATTAAATCAGAGTCTGTCAATACTGACTGCAGCTCTTTGTGAGATTCTTTTTGTGAGTTTCACCTCGCTCATATTTCCAAACTGAGAATAGCAATTGCCACCTCATAAGATTGTCCTAAAAATTAAAGAGAAAATGTGAAAACATCCCTGGCACACAGGAGGTGCACAATGTTAAGCATTACTCACTCATCCATGATTTCTATTTCCCAGGCAAAACTCACAGCTCCATCATGCACACATTTGTGTCTCCCGATATGTGACACTTTTATGAACCAGGAGAAGATGCTTGTTCCAGTTTTTGCACGGTCAAAAATTAAAAGTTTTGCTTAGTACTTTTGTCAAGCTCTTTATGTTATAAGCTGCTTGATCCTCACAACAACTCTATAAACTAGGTTCACTATTTTCATTTCATGGAAAGGAAAACTGAAGTTCAGAGAGAACATGTGAGTTGCCCAAAGATATACAAATTGAACCCTTTTCTTTCCTTCCAGAGCCCTTTCCAATAGGCCATGCTTCTTCTATTTCTTGTTCACATCAGAACTTCCTTGCTGAGTTGACAGGATTTACACAGACATCTCAAACTTAAGGAACATCAATCACAACTTGGAAAAGTACAGCCTCAAGACCTCAGAATATGCTCTACTGACAGAAGTGAAGACAGGTTCACTGCAACTGG
>NW_012098510.1:874503-879086 GCF_000951045.1 Mandrillus leucophaeus
TATTATAAATTACCTAGCCCAGCAGCACAAAACAGACTAAGACAGCAGGTCTGGCATAACTATGCACAAAGTGCTTAGCTCAGACCAGTGAAATTTAAGACAGGCTTTTCCTTGGCCTGATTCTGGTCTCTGATACAAAAAGTATTCTCTTGTGTATCACTTAAATGCACTTACTTTTTAATTTACTTTTTCTTTGGATTGTTCTGTTCAAAACTCTCCAATGGATTAACATAATTTCCATTAGGGCATAGGCCACCAGGGCATAAACAGTTTCACAGAGAAGCTGCCAGAGTATAAATTCCTAACAGAAGCATAACAAGAGGCTTTGAAATACTCTTCTGGATTACCATGTAATATCCTGATATGTTTTCCAGACCTTTAATCTTGTCATTCTCTAGCCCTGATAGCCAAACTTCTGAAACTAGCTAACTCAACAGAGTGCCTTGTAGGACTCCTGAGACCATAGCCCATCATCTTCTCTCTAGCCCGTGTCAGTAGATACCACTATTAACGTATTACAGGCAAATCCTGGAGACCAAGCACATGTATAACTTACTACTACTACTAGAGAAAAACAGCCCATGTATATGGCACAGCAAAGTCAGAAACATTGTCTCACACAGAGATGACACCCTACCAGCACATGCTCACTTCATATTATCTTCATATATCTTCTGTTCCAATACAACACGGGTTCATCACCTTTCTTTGTCAAACAACCACTCAAGACTTCACATCAGCTTGAAAAGCAACATGTTCAGTTGATATATTTTGGGCTTTAATATTAAATCAGAGTCTGTCAATACTGACTGCAGCTCTTTGTGAGATTCTTTTTGTGAGTTTCACCTCGCTCATATTTCCAAACTGAGAATAGCAATTGCCACCTCATAAGATTGTCCTAAAAATTAAAGAGAAAATGTGAAAACATCCCTGGCACACAGGAGGTGCACAATGTTAAGCATTACTCACTCATCCATGATTTCTATTTCCCAGGCAAAACTCACAGCTCCATCATGCACACATTTGTGTCTCCCGATATGTGACACTTTTATGAACCAGGAGAAGATGCTTGTTCCAGTTTTTGCACGGTCAAAAATTAAAAGTTTTGCTTAGTACTTTTGTCAAGCTCTTTATGTTATAAGCTGCTTGATCCTCACAACAACTCTATAAACTAGGTTCACTATTTTCATTTCATGGAAAGGAAAACTGAAGTTCAGAGAGAACATGTGAGTTGCCCAAAGATATACAAATTGAACCCTTTTCTTTCCTTCCAGAGCCCTTTCCAATAGGCCATGCTTCTTCTATTTCTTGTTCACATCAGAACTTCCTTGCTGAGTTGACAGGATTTACACAGACATCTCAAACTTAAGGAACATCAATCACAACTTGGAAAAGTACAGCCTCAAGACCTCAGAATATGCTCTACTGACAGAAGTGAAGACAGGTTCACTGCAACTGGCTTGTGTGTTAACAGTATTTGTTCATTTATTCAGGAAGCATTTATTGAGTTCCTACTATGTATATATCAATTAACATTAAAGGAATCAAAGAGGCAAACGCATGTCCCCTAGTCTTCCAACAGTTAACAAATTAGTTGACATACCAACACACAAAGGCCCAAAAAGTTAAATAACATATAGGAATCAGGTGAGAAATTGCAAACATAGAAACACCTCAAAGCATATATAATTAAGTATTAAGGAGACCTATAGACTTAAACTCTACAGCAGGGTTTTTACATCTCATCATTCTCAACATTTTGGATCATATAATTCCTTGTTATAGGTGGTTGTCTTGTGCATTGTAGACTGTCTAGCAGCATTGCTAGTGTATTAACTTCCTAGGAATTTGTTTCCACATGAATCAAGTGGCTTAAAACAATGGCTTTATAGTGTCACAATTGTGGAGGCTAGAAGTCCAAAATCAAGATGTTACCAGGCCATATTTCCTCCAAAGTCTCTAAGGAAGAATACTTTCTCATTTCTTTTAGTCTTTGGTGGTTCTTGGCAATCTTTGGCATGCTTTGGCTTGTAGCAGCACAATCTCAATCTTTATGTCTGTCTTCACATTTCATCCTTTCTCTATGTCTGTGTCTCCGTGTCCAAAGTTTCCTTGTCTTAAAAGGACAACAGTCTTTGGATTTGGGCCATCCTGATTCAGTATAACCTCATCTTATCTTGATTACATCTGCAGAGACCTCTTCCTCAACATGGTCATATTCATAGTTTTCTGAATGGACATGAATTTGACGGGGAGGGGCACTATTCAACTCAAGATACCTGGCCTTAACCCACTGCAGCATCCTCCTCCTGTTCTTTTTTTTTTTTCTTTCTTTTGAGATGGAGTCTCGCTCTGTCATCCAGGCTGAAGTGCAGTGGCGTAATGTCAACTCTCTGCAACCTCTGCCTCCCGCGTTCAAGCCATTTTCTTGCCTCAGCCTTCTGAGTAGCTGGGTTTACAGTCACACACCATCACACCCAGCTAATTGTTGTATTTTTAGTAGAGACGGGGTTGCACCATGTTGGTCAGGCTGGTCTCAAACTCCTGACCTCATGATCCGCCCGCCTCGGCCTCCCAAAGTGCTGGGATTACAGGTGTGGGCCACCGCACCCAGCCCTCCTCCCTATTCTTACCACCAGTGGTGATCATCAAAAGTGTCTCCAGACATTGCCAAATGTTTCCTGGAGGAAAAATCACCAGTAATTGCGAAGCAGTCCCCTGCAGCGCTCAGAAGAGGGGGATACTTTTGTGAGCTGCCTATTCAGTAAGGTGAAAACACAGTAGGTGGGGGTTAAGGCCGGGCTGGTTTCTTTGACTTTTCACAACTGCGTCTCCCTTTCATTTTTCTTTCCCCTTTGTTGCTATTTATTTCTTCTGTTTTTTATTTCCTCCTTTTATTTGCTTATTCTCGCTGCCTCTTCTTTTCTCTATTTTTCTTTCCCACCCACTTCTCGGCAAGTCCCTTCCTTTCCCCTTCCTTAAGAAGATGCTGTGGACTAGTGACAGGAGGAAAGCCAGCACGGAAGGCATCAGACACCAGCTGGGAGGTGAAAGAGAGGTAGGGGTGAATTGGAAAGGCATGGAGACAAAACAGACTCACTCCCTTCCCTGTCACCTTCTGAAGAATGGCTCTTACCCAGCCTTTTCTCATTCAATAGTTTATTAAATTAAAGCAATGAGAAAAAAAGAAGAAGAAATGTAAAAGGAATTATGAAGTCTTGAGGAAAATTACATTTTTTAAGGTTAAGTAGCATGACAATGGCAGCTGATAGAGCAAATTAAATTCTAACTGCACCAGTGATTTGATAGATATCATTTTGCTAAATGTTACTAAGAAAATGCCTTCTTGGGGATATGAAGCTCAAATTCAGAATGAACTCTTGTCAGTTGTGGCATTTGATTCAATTAGGTGAAATTCATTAATATATAGAGGAAAGGGTCAGATGGAAAATTGAAATTTGTAAAACATAGTCAGAGCATTTTTACAGAAAATATACATGCAACATCTTCAGGAAAGCATGTATTTATTTCAGAACCAAGAAGGAAGGAAAATATTTTACCTTTATATCAGTGAGCAATTATAGCTGTCACTAGAAAAAGTTCATTTCTTGCGACATTTGAAATACTTGCATAAAATAGGCTTTGTCTCTGTGAACCCAAAACAAAACTTGCCAATGACTCACCCATTGCAGGAAAACATGCTCAGTCTACTAGGGTATAACCCTGTTGCTACAGGTAGCAAGATAAATCCAGCAATGACTACAATTACTTTGGACCAATCCTGCACATCATGAATTTTGAACACCAAAGACAATTGCCAACTGGGAGTTTCCGGTAACCATCTAGTTATCCTTTAAAAAACTAGTAAGATAGCTGTTGTAAAATACTCTCCATGAAATATTTATCATCCATTTAGTAGATCACTTCTCCTAAGGCGTTCACGCAGGGCTAGCTAAAAGAGTTACAAAATCTTACTTTGCCTAGATGAAAGCAAGTCTGCCTCATTAGTAATCAATTACCAGCCAGGTCAGCCCTAAGAAGTCATTAATATATACCTTTTACTGTCAAATCCAGTAATTGGGCACCACATATTCAATAAACCGTCAGACGCTATTATTAATAAAGCCCTCAAAGCTCCACCAGGATCCATATTGTGTAAACGAAGCATCAGATGGGGTAATTTTTCATTGCCTTCCAAGTTGGCCTACAATAGATCAACACAAAACAGCCAGTGCTTGGACCCAAAGGCAGAGTCTTGCTGTATGGCACACTGTGGGCATGGATTCTCAAAGCTTCCAACAGAGGTATACAAGCACAAGCTTTTTCCTGTGGATGTTAAGCTATGACTAATTATAAAAGGTCCATTTTTCAGAAGTTCCTGATTCCTCCTCTTCAATGTGCAAGATTTCCAGGTCAGCAGTGCTGCTATTCCCTTGATCATAAAGAATGAGCTTTCACTTGACCATAAAGAATGAGCTTGGCTGGGCGCGGTGGCTCACACCTGTAATCCCAGCACTTTGGGAGGCCGAGGCGGGCGGATCATGAGGGCAGGAGATTGAGACCATCCTGGCTAACACGATGAA
>NW_012098510.1:879928-909305 GCF_000951045.1 Mandrillus leucophaeus
AAAAAAAAAAAAAAAAAAAGGAGGAGCTATGTATGTCTAGTGAAAAGAAAAGAGAGAATTGATTAAAGAAATTATAGCAGCCAAAAATCAGCAAGAAGGCGGCCAAGGAGTAAGGATGGTAAATAACTCTCTCTCTTCAATCTATTAAAATGCCAATGACCCTGATCCAGACAATCTTCAGGATTTTTCCTAATGCAAGACTTTATGTATTCAAGCATTCACTCATTGAAGATGGATGATCTATCCATCTATTCATTCTGTCATTTAACAAACATTTATTGACCAACCAATTGTCAAGCCCTAAATGGGGAAAAAACTTAACTAGAAAAATGACCCAACATCTTTATCTTTTAGAAAAAGTTAGAGATTTCAGAAGCTGCTCTCCCTCTACCTGCCTTTCCCCTGCAACTCCTGGTCATCCTTCAAGTCTCAGTGTAAATGTCACTTCCAGAGAAAAGCTTCCCTTGACTGCTTCCTCACAGTTAGAGGTGCTTCTTTTGAACATTTACTATTAGTTAAGTAATTACTTTCAAACTTTCTTTAATGTCTATGTTCATAAGAAACTGTAAATTTCTGTTGTGTTCATGACAGTATTCTTTGTGCCTAGCGGAGTGCCTGGAACATAGTAGGTACATAATTACTGTTGCTGGTTGATGGACTATTGGTGCCACAAACTGTGGGAGGTTAAACACTAGAGGGATGGCTTAGCAGCAGCAGAGTCTCCTGAAAAAGAGCACAGAGTCAAGGCCTTTGAATAACAGTTATAGCTTTACTTCCAATTAAAAAAAAAAAAAAAGTCTTCTCTAAATGTTCTCTCTCTCTCTCTCTCTCTCCTAAATATATGTTCCCTGCAGGTAAAATGAGATGGATAATATAAAGCTCAAGCAGGCCAGTAGAGGCTGTGTAAAGAATTTTGACATGATTTGTTTATTATCTTCTTTGTTCACTGCTGTTCCCCAAAGTCTAAAACAGTGCCTGAAAAAGAAGAGGTGCTCAATTACTATACTTTAAACAAATGAATAGATTGATTAAATAATTAATTGCAGGAAAATTATGCTCCTCTGTTCACTGATGACATTATATGACTCTGGAAAGGAAAGGAGTCAAGCACAAACAAAGGGCCCTGAACAGGGCATGGCAAATCAAGTTCCCTTCCGTGTTTTTCCATTAATTACTATCATTTCTGACAACACTGGGTTCTGGGGCTCCAGGAAGAGCCTACATTTTAAGTAACAAAACATTAATAGTTAACATTGTGAAATTACTTATCATGCTGAGCAAGGTGCCTTATTTGCATTATCTGATTTTGTAATCGAAATCACATATGGAGGTATTATTACCATCATTACTTTTAATGATGGGTACCAGAGAGGCTCAGAAAATTTGAAAGATATGCTCTAGTTCATACAGCTAACAAGCAGAAGACCTGTGATCCAACCCAGGACCATCAACCTCAGAGCCTTCGCTCTTAACCCCTGGACTATGCTGCCTCCTCCTAAAGCTGTGGTGTTATGAACTCAAGGCTATCCTACACGGCTGCACAGCCAGTACACTGCACAACTCTAGGGGTCTCCATTCACATAGATGTTGACGGGAATGGTGTCCTCTGGATCTTGGCAATGCATAGCACTGCTCAGACATGAAGGGATAAGACCTCATGACACCAAGCTATTGGCTTCAACCTTGGCAGAACTTCAGTACTCACCTCCCAAAGAAGTTTTGGAAAAGAATGCGGCTGCCATTCATTGTCTCATCACACTATTCCAGTGATTACTCAGTGTGACAATAACAGTGGTTCTAAGGCCCATGGTACAATTCTGCTTTTTGTCCAAATCACCTTGGCACAAGAGCCATGCCCCTCCAGCCCATGCTATGCCCATCAATACACATTTACAATAGATTTCATTCAACTCAAATGGCCCTCCAGTTAATTTACACAGTGCCAAACTGACCTTTCCAAATGTGTCCCACAGCACAGGGAGAGTGAGGGAAATTTACTGCCAGGAACCAAAAATATGCTACCTTGTGAAATATGGGTTTTTTCATGGCTTGATTTGAACTTCATATCAGAAACTGTGGAGTGGTTCAATGATTATTCACCATTTGAGGAAGGGGAAAGGCTGTTGAGAGGCCTTCAGGAGCCGTATTTCATAGCCCTATCAGACGTTCATACAGGTGATTAAAAGCCCTGCAAGCAGCGGCAACAGCAGGGCCTGCTGGTCACATTCTAGAGAAATAGATGGATTTCTCTAAAAGGGAAGAAACTTAAGAACCCACAGGCACTGGAAAAGTTGGTACGAATTTCCCCAGTGAATTCATTTGAGAAGAAAAATTTCTCAAGCCTTCCCCTCCTCTCCCAATCTTTTGTTCTTCCATGAAAATCTATCACAGTCCCTTTAATCCATGCTTTTCTGAGCACAAACATGATTTCAATGCCATTTGGATTGAATCCACTCTACCATGAGGCATCTTCCCTGTGAGGAGATGCAGGAGCAAGAATAATTTCCAAGCCGACTGGGGCATCATTTCAAGCATTGGCAGGAAACAGCACACGAAACAGGAGAAATCAGCAAGGGATAGTACAGGATCCCGGGGCTAGCTGAAACACCCTTAGCCTCAACGCACAAGGGGAGGGAGCCATTACAGGTACTTAGAAGCGATGACAGGATGAAGGGGACCCCACCAAAAGCTGGAATCTTAAGAGGAGGGATTCATAGCCAAGGAGGAAGCTGGGAGAATAAAAAACATGCTGTCACTCTTCCTCCCTTTATCTAATCTTTTGTATTATCTTCCATTGGCCAAACCCAATCAAAGCCATTCCAGCAAAGATGCAGGTCATAAAGATTAGCCTCCCAATTCATACAGTCACTCTCCAGGACTAGAGAATAGATACGGGATATTGGGGAGGTGGGTAACATGAAAATGTCCAGCACATCTAGAAAAATGTAACCTTTATCCTTGACCCCCAAACCTGTCTCTAAGTTAGTGGAGATCATTCATCTGTATATGCCAATCTGAATGGTGTGCAGCAATACAATTAAATTTAAGTTATATAACCCATTGCCAGTTTGATGTGAGCTTTCTCCGTTGAATTTTCAAAATGCTGCTCTCATAGGAAAATCTAAAAATGTTCTAATTACTTTGAACATATTCTTCCTTCTCTACTATACTATAAACTCCTTTAAGGCAGAGAAACATATTTTGTTAATAGCCAACATAAATCTAGTACCTACTTACATCAGGTATTCTATATGTTTGTTATTTCATTTAATCATCATTACAAACATACAGAGCAGAAAATCAAAGCTCTGAGGAGCTTAGTTTCACGGCGACACAGTTAGCATGGGGCAGATCAGAGATCCAAAGTCAGGTCTTTCTGACCCTGAAGTCCAAGGTATTCAACATCCTGTCCCTCTGTTTCTTTTCGTTTTTGAAATCTGTACAATGCTTAGTAAGGTACCTAATAAACAGCAGGCATCCACATGAGAGTTTGTTGGATGGATGAATGGGTGAATAATATAATTTAATAAAAAAAACACACAATACTCAATCTCTATTACTATCGTCTAAGCCAGATTCTCTTTACCTCCTTCATTAATTCATTTCACAATCAGTTATTAGGCCCGCATTTTTTCATCATCCAAAAACATAGGAAAGAAGTAGGAAATATAGCCTTGGGTCTCACACAGTGTATAATATTTCTGAGAAAAACTAGTCCAACACATACAAGTCAAGGAACATAATCGAGTTCATAATCAAATTATATAGGGAAGACCAGAATTTGGCTATTTCCCAAATGTTCATCCTGTGAAAAGCTTAGACAGTGCTCATGAACACAGTGAGTACTGGGCAGGCAGAGAAGTAGCAGTAAAGAAAGGATGTTAGATAACAAGAGGAGAAACATACAGAACTGAGAACAAAATTGAGAAAGGGTTCATTTTCAGAAAGTAGCCTTGATTAGCATGAGAAAAGCCTGAGGGAGGAGAACACTAGCCCACTGCCTTTCACAAACCAGTATTTCAGAAAGTAATTACTTATTTTAACATCTGGATTCACGAAATATTCATATAACCTGAATAATATCTTATTCACTCTGGAAGGACTAGCCTTTTTTGATAAATTTTAAAGTTAAATTCTAAAATGAAGGCTTTTTGTAAAAAAAAAAAAAATGTTACTATTAATGTTCCTTCCTCCTTAAAGCAATGACTCAAGTGGCCTACTCACAAGTAATGAGGAAGGACAAAGGACATTTCTGACCAAAATCCCATCAAGGTTCGGGGCCCTCCTGAGTTTGGGGAATTCGATTGGTCTCTAGCTCATAGTTGCATTTCTAATCTAACACGATCGCCTACATCTTTGTAGTGCCCGAGAATGATATACATGAGGAAAGGGCATAAAATGATAAGTTCTACAATCTGGCAAGAATGAAGACATGAGGAATCTTTAAAAGGCACCTGAGGACTGCCATTTCTGGTAATATATAGTAGACGTACCCTTCCTGATTCCTCCCACTAAGTACAGCTAAAATCTCTGGTCATTACATAGAAAACAAATATAAAAAGTATTTGAAAAGTGAAGAGAAGCAGGTGGACCAGCTCAGAAACTCAGGACCCATGAATGACCTCAGGGTAGGTTGGTTGTTGTTCTTGTTTTGCTTCCTACATCCTAAACTTGGAGCTGAACAAGTCAGCAACCCAGAAATGCCAATTGTCACAAACAAAAAGACCCCCATAAAAGCCTGTTCTGTCTAGTCAGGAAAAGGGCAGCCTAGCAAATCAGAAAACTTTTACGTAACATTCCAGTCAAACACTACACAAAAAACCCAGGGAGCTTAGACTTCCACTCTGGCCAGGTCCCAGTGAGGCACCCTAAGTGGGCCACTTCCCAGAACAGAGGTGTGTCAGAAAAGGTCAGGTAGGGAACCCACAGTGTCAGCAGGGAGACCTGGACTCTGTACATGAGAAGCCTGGACTCCCAATTCCTACTTCAACAGTTAACGAGGAGCCTAGCCCTGCTCCCCACTGGGGTGGTATCAGAGGAGCCCTAGTGAGCACAGGGACTTTCACCACCATTACTTAATGAGGTGTCAGAAGACACCGTGTGAGGAGTAGTGGTCTGCACCTTGCCCTCCCAGCCAGAGCGGTACCAGTGCAGGCCTAGTGTATGGAGCCAGAATCCTCACCCCCAACCAGAAGCAAGGTTGAGGCCACCTCCCTTGGGGATCATCAGAGGGTTAGTGGAAAACCTCGATACACAATTCTGGTAGTAACCATGGCATCCCCACCCTTCCTCTGCCAGAGAGGTATAGAGGAAGCCACTTTGTTTCCTAGGACTACCATAAGAAATTACCACCAATTAGTTGGCTTACATCAACATTAAGTTATTCGGTCACACTTCTGGAGGCCAGAAATCTGAATCAAGGTTTCTTTCAGGGTCACACTCATTCTGAAATTTGTAGAGGAAATTTTTCCTCACCTCTTCCAGCTTCTGGAGCCTCCAGACGTTCTTTGGCTTGTGACAGCATAGCCCTAATCTTGCGCTCTGCATTCACATGTCCTTCCCTGTGTCTCTTTGTATCCTCTCCTCTACGTTCAAGGAAGGATTTAAGGCCCACACTAAACCCAGGATGACTCCATCTCAAGACCTTTAATTAATTTCATCTGCAAAGGCCCTATTTTCAAATAAGATCATATTCTGAGGTTCTGAATAGACATGAATAGGGGGCAGTGGAGGCAATATTCAACCCACTACACTAGTTAGAACAGAAGGTTTAAAAAAGATCCAAAGTCTCATAATATCATAGCTCAAAATTTCCAGGTTTCCATCAAAAAATCACTCATCATACAAAAATAAAAAATAAAAAACAGAAAAATTGTCCTGAAAAAGAGCAAGCAATAGAAGCTAACACTGAGAAGACAGAGATGTCAGAATTAGCTGACAAAGATTTTAAGCAGCTCTCATAAAAATGCTTCAACAGAAATGAAAATCAAAAAGATCCTTATCAAACAAGTAGAATATACAAGGAAGGATGAAATAAAACTTTAGAACTGAAAAATACAATTACTGTAATAAAAAATAATTAACGTATAGGCTAAACAGCAGAATGGAGGGAAAGAAGAATCTTTTAACTTGATGATAGAGCAATAAAAATTACCTAATCTGAACAACAGAAAAAATTCACTGAAATAAAAGAAGAAATCTCAATGACCTGTGAGACAAAATAGAAGATTGAACATTCATATAATTGGAGTCCCCAAATTCTAGGAGAAAGATGGTGGAGCCAAAAAGGAAACTAAAAGAAATAATGGTTGAAAACTTGCCAAATTTAGCAATAAACAACCTACAGATTCAAGAAGTTGGGCAAACACCAAATAGGATAAGCTCAAAGAAAGCTAGAGCAGGACATATTATAATTAAATTTTGAAAAATGAAGAAAAAAATTCTTGAAGACAACAAGAAATAGGTAACACCTTACCTATCAGGGAAAAAACTGAATGGTAGTGTATCTCTCATCAAAAACTAGAGGCCAAATGAAGTGGCACAATATTCTTCAAGTGCTGAAAGAAAAGGACTTTCAACCCAGAATTCCATATCTAGTGAAAATTTCCTTCAAGGATGAAGGATCAATAAAGTAATGTAATATCTACCATATTAACAAACTAAAGAAGAAAAACCACACAATCATATTAATGCATAAAAAGCACTGACAAAATTCAACATCCACTTATGATAAACATTCTCAGAAAAATAAGAATACTTATAACCCTCTAGTAGAGGGTTACATCCTCAACTTGATAATCATCATCCACAACAAACCTACAGTTAACATGACAAGACAGGAATGTGCTTGGTGGGTTCTAATCAGGAGGTCAGGTGGCTGACTGGGGAGAACAAGATGGAGAGGCAGAGGTAAGTTCTGAGAGGTGACGAGGGCAGTTTCTGTGGACACTGGTAGCAGTTGTAGGGATGGTGGCTGGTAAAAGACTGAGTGCTGTCCTCCTAGCATTGAGAGCAGAGCAAGGAGATCCACTCTCACTACTCTTTTTCAATGGTCCAGGAAACTCTAGCTTTACCTGGATGGCTGAGAACAGTCTCTACACCAGTTTTCCTCCCGTTTGGGAAGCCCATTCAAACCATTTAGCCTGGGCGTCATCCTTGATGACTTTCTTTCTTGTACATCCTTCGTCTAATCCAATAGCAAAATCTGTTGTTCTGCCTTCAAAATGTGTCCAAAATACAGCCATCCTCCTACCTTTGTGGTTCTGTTCAATGTTACCACTATGCTTTCCTGGATCAGGGCAAAGGATTCTTCTGGGGTCACTTTTATCCCTACACAGTGCCTTCATAACAGCCAGAGTAATTCCTTTAATAAATAAAACATACCATATCACTCTTCTACCTCAAGCCACCAATGGTGCCAGGTCACTCAAAGAAAAAGCCAGCATCCCTACAACTGCTACCAGTGTCCGTAGAAACTGCCCTCGTCACCTCTCAGAACTTACCTCTGCCTCTCCGCCTTGTTCTCCCCAGTCAGCCACCTGACCTCCCTGATTAGAACCCACCAAGCACGTTCCTGTCTTGGGGCTTTAAAACATGTTGTTTTCAAAGGCACTTCTGCAATTGCTATTTTCTTTGCCAGGAAGAGTTATCCAAGTCTCTCTCCTCCAACTGTTACCTTTCACAGAGACTTCTCTGACCTTTTCTCATAATTCAGAGCCCATGTCCCCCTGGCACAACTTATCCTCCATTTTGCTATTCTTTCTTCCATTTCCTTTAGAACCATTTCAATTAATCCGCTTATGTGTCCCTTCACTAGAATGCAAAGTCAAAGGGCAAAACCTTTTCTTTTTTGCTTCCTACTTACAGCTGTCTCTCCTGACTAGAAGTGTCTGGCATATACCAGATACTTGATAAATATTTGGTAAATGAATGAATTAAAATAATACCCTACATGCGTCTCTCTTATTTTTAAAATGCATGTTTTGTTTAGCTTCCAGGGTACATGTGCAGGATGTGCAGGTTTGTTACATAGGTAAACATGTGCCATGGTGGTTTGCTGCACCTATCAACCTATCACCGAGGTATTAAGCCCAGCATGCATCAGCTCTTTTCCCTAATGCTGTCCCCACCTTCCACCCTCCACCCTCCACCCTCCCCCGACAGGCCCCAGTAAGTGTTGTTCCCCTCCCTGTGTCCATGTGTTCTCATTGTTCAGCTCCCACTTATAAGTGGGAACACGTGGTGTTTGATTTTCTGTTCCTGCATTAGTTTGCTGAGGATAATGGCTTCCAGCTTCATCCATGTCCCTGCAAAGGATATGATCTCATTCCTTTTTAATAGCTACATAGTATTCCATGGTGTATATGTACCACATTTTCTTTATCCAGTCTATCATTGATGGGCATTTGGGTTGATTCCATGTCTTTGCTATTGTGAAGAGTGCTGCAATGAACATATATATTCTACATGCATCTTTCTTCCTCTTTCTTTCCTTCCTTCTTTTCCTCCCTACTTTTTTTTTTTTTTTTCTTTTCTAGAGCTAACATAAAAAAGCCTACTGGTAGTACAAGACAGTGCACTGAATTCTTGCAAAACATGAGTGACTAGGTTTGTCTGTTTTCTGCATAAATCTGTGTATGTAAACAAAATATCACATGAGAATCAAATAGCAACTCAGTTTACAAAAAGTGTACTGGTGTAATTCTGTGCAAATCATTAGATGAACATAGGAAAGAAAGAGAGAGGCACTGGGAACACAAATGCTCCCAGGATTTCTAAATTGTTTTCTGTGTTCACCTAATGCTTCACCCTAGAGAGTGATGCTAATTCTTGTCCCCATTCCCTGACAGCCAGAGTCCTTAGGAGAGCTTCCTAACACTCTAGAAATACAGAGTCTGGTGCCCCCTTCACTCACTTAGACAATCTTCCTGTGCTAGAAGACTATCAACACATGAAGAGGTAGATGGCAAGGTAATTTTTACTTAGGTTGGGTATGCAAAGATCATGTGTCAGCATAGGAGCTTGCCTCTAGCACCTTTCATTTATCTCTTTCTTAAGGCAGCAGCCAGTCTGGAACTCACTATCAGAGCTATGAAAAGCCTCCATTAAATCTCCTCTCTAAGGGACTTAGTGGGATAGGTTTGTGTCCATAAGCAAAAGCCCTGATAATGGGCAGTGTCTTGCTTGCTGTTCCCATCTTGGTATAAATTATGGATCAGCGCTGGAAAGTGTCCAGCCAATCCAGCAACCCTACACAGATGAAACACCCCTCACCCCTCCTCATGCTGAAGTCAGTCCTCTGGATAATAAAAGGCAATCAAATGCCAACTCGCACGCAACAGTTGTTATTCCAGACAAGTGCCTTGTTCCAGTCTGCCCAAGAAGTAGGGAAGATTATTCACTTAGCTCCAAATGCAATTTATTTTCTGAGCTTGTTTCAGTTTGATTCTCTCATGCTTTATGCTTCATAATAAGTTTATATTCTGCTCTACTTGAATCAGCAAAACCTCAGGGGCATCTCTTGCACGTTACAGAGAGTGATGATTAGCAACTCAAAACTGAAGCATGTTCAAGACTTCCAGAAACAGAACCCAACCCCATGGAGTAAAATGTAAGTCACAGCCCGAAGCAGATGTAGCAAGAATCTGGTTTGAGACATCAAATGGGCACCTCTGCTCTGTGCAAACCACTTCCTTGCTGGTCTCAAAGCTTCAGTTAGTGCTAAATGCCTAGGGCACTCTATCACAGGTAGAGGTTGAGTTTTGGCTGCTTCTTTGAATTCTGGATTTCTCTACTCTTTCTTTCTGCCGGACAGGAAGCTAACTTCATGCTTTCTCTCATCTTTGTGTCTAACACCTTCACAATACAGCGCGTTGGGCCTACTTTCAGTGGAAAATAAAAATCACTGTGCAAGAGGGGCTGATTGCTGATGGTTGACGCTTACCGAAACAAAACCAGAGCACATGCATGTTCTTATTCAGAGAAGGTAGGTAACTTAGGCAAATTCTCACAGGTAGTAAGTGACAAACCAGGAGTAGAGTGTCCTGAATCTAAGTGCTGTGATCTCCCCTATTTAACAGTCCTGAAACTGTTTCCTTCTTTCATTTCTTACAGTTTCCTCTCTTTTTTTCAACATTTTCCTCTCATAGTTTTCTCCAACTTTCCTATAACGACACCTTATTTTACTCTTGAGTTTGAGAAAACAATAATCAAGGACTGTCATTTTATGTATTTTCTGTTTGGTTTCTTCCAAGCATTTCCCTCAATATTTGGCATTCTGCAACTTCATTTTGGTGTGTTCAAGTGCAGTTAATCCCATCCTCAACTTCAGGATTCATTTCTTTTGTACTCCTGGAAAATTATTAGCCAATATATTTAAGACAGTGTCCTCTTCTTCTTACTCTCTATTGTCATTCTGAAGCTTCTTCAAACTTCTCAATCTAGGCCAGGCGTGGTGGCTCACGCCTGTAATTGCAGCACTTTGGGAAGCCAAGGTGGGCGAATCATGAGGTCAAGAGATCGAAACCATCCTGGCCAACATGGTGAAACCCCGTCTCTACTAAAAATACAAAAAATTAGCTGGGCATGGTGGTGTGTGCCTGTAGTCCCGCTACTCGGGAGGCTGAGGCAGGAGAATCACTTGAAACTGGAATGAGGAGGTTGCAGTTAGCCGAGATCCCGCCACTGCACTCCAGCCTGGGCAACAAGAGCGAAACTCCACCTCAAAAAAAAAAAAAAAAGCACTTCTCAATCTACCTTCCACGTCTCTCAGTCGTTCTTCTGTAGTATCCATTTCTTTCTCTAGGTCATAAATTATAGGTTATGGTCCCAAATATGTCCTTCATTTTCTTAAGTTCTTCAACTGTGTCTAAACTGCTACTTCTCTACTATGGTTTTGATTTCAATGGATATATCTTTCATTTCTAAAAAAAGTCTTTTTCTTAAATACGGCTGTTGATTTTCATAGTTTCTTATTCTGTCTTCATAATTTTTTCCTTCCTTCATCATCTTGGTCAGTGGTATTATTTCTGGACTGTTATGTTCCATTGGTCTATGTGTCTATTTGTGTACTGTACCATGTTATTTTGGTTACTGTAGCCTTATAGTATAGTTAGAAGTTGGATAATGTGATGCCTCCAGCTTTGTTCTTTCTGCTTATGATTGCTTTGGCTATTCAGGCTCTTTTTTGGTTCCATGTGAATTTTAGAATAGTTTTTTTCTAGTTATGTGAAAAGTGACATTAGTAGTTTGATAGGAATAGCATAGAAACTATTAATTGCTTTAGGCAGTATGGCCATTTTGAAATTGATTCTTCCAATCCATGATCATGGAATATTCCTCCATTTGTTTGTGTCATCTATGATTTCTTTTAGCAGTGCTTTGCATTTCTCTTATAGGGATCTTTCACCTCCTTGGTTAGATGTATTCCTAGGTAGTTTTTAGTGGCTAATGTAAATGGGATTGTGTTCTTGCTTGGGTTCTCAGTTTGAATGTTATTGATGTATAGAAATGCTACTGATTTTCTGTACATTGATTTTGTATCATGAAACTTTACTAATGTCCTTTATCAGTTCTAGGAGCCCTGTAGTGGAGTCTTTAGGGTTCTCTAGGTATAAAATCAAAAGTGAAGAGAGATAGTTTGACTTCTTTTTTTTCATATTTAGATGTCTTCTATTTCTACTTCTTTTTCTTGCCTGAATGCTCTGGCTGGGATTTCCAGTAGTATGTTGAATAGGAGTGGTGAGAGAGGGCATCCTGATCTTGTTCCAGTTCTCGAAAAGAATGCTTTAAGTTTTTGCGCATTTATTATGATGTTGGTTGTGAGTTTGTCATAGATGGCTCTTACTATTTTGAGATATGTTCCTTCAATGACTAATTTCTTTAGGGTTTTTATTATGAAAGGACGTTAGAGTTTACTGAAAGCTTTTTCTGCATCTATTGAGATGATCATATGCTTTTTGTTTTAAATTCTGTTTATGCAGTGAATCACATTTATTGATTTGCATATTTTGAACCAACCTTGCCTCTCAGGAATGAAGACTACTTGATCATGGAGAATTAACTTTTGGATGTGCTTTTGGATTCAGTTTGCTAGCATTTTGTTGAGAATTTTTGTGTCTACGTTTATCAGAGGTATTGACCTGTAGTTTCCTTTTTTCATTGTGTCTTTGCCAGGTTTTGGTATCAAGGTGATGCTGGTTTCATAGAACAAGTTAGGAAGGAGTCCCTCTTCTTTGATTTTTTGAAATAGTTTCAATAGAATTGAGACCAGCTCTTCTTTGTATGTCTAGCAGAATTCTGCTGTGAATCCATCTGATTCAGGGATATTTTTGGTTGATAAGTTTTTCATTACTGATTAATTTTTGGAACTTATTAGTCTTTTCAGGGTTTCAACTTCTTCCTTATACAATCTTGGGAGATAGTGTGTTTCCAGGAATTCATCCATTTTTTCCAGATTTTCTATTTTGTGTGCACAAAGATGTTTATAATCATCTCAGGATCTTTTGTATTTCTGAGGGATTACTTGTGATGTCACCTTTGTTAGTTCTGAGTGTGCTTATTTGGATCTTACCTCATTTTCTTTCTTAACCTAGCTAGCAGTCTATCAGTCTTGTTTATCCTGTCAAAAGACCAACTTTTGGTTTCATCAATTCTTTGTATGGATTTTGGGGTCCCAATTTTGTTCAGTTCTTTTCTGATTTTAGTTATTTATTTTCTTCAGCTAGCTTTGAGATTAGATAGTTCTTGTTTTTCTAGTTCCTCTAGGTGTGATATTAGATCATTAATAGGGGATATTTCTAACTTTTTGAGGTAGGTATTTGTCTCTATAAACTTTCTTCTTAATCCTGCTTTTGCTGTATGTCAAAGATTTTGGTATGTGGTATCTCTGTTCATTTATTTCAAAGAACATCTTGATTTCTGCCTTAATGTTATTGTTTACTCAAAACTTATTCAGGAGCAAGTTGTTCAATTTCCATGTAATTGCATGGTTTTTGAGAGATCAGATGATTTTTATTCCACTGTGGTCTGAGAGTATGATTGGTATAATTTCTACTGTTTTTAATTTATTGAGACTTGCTTTATGGCAGAGCATGTGGTCAATCTTGGAGTATACTCTGTGTGCAGATGACAATAATGTATATTCTGCAGTTGATGGGTGGAGCATTCTGTAGACATCCGTGAGGTCCAATTGGTAATGTGTCCAATTTAAGTCCAGAATTTCTTTGTTAGTTTTCTGCATCGATGATCTAACACTGTCAGTGGGGTGTCAAAGTTCCCCCACCATTATTGTGTAGACGTCTAAGTCTCTTCTTAGGTTCAGAAGTATTTATTTGATAAATCTGGATGTTCCAATGTTGAGTATTTAAGATAAGTCTTCTTGCTGAATTGAACCCTTTATCATCACATAATGTCCTTTTTTGTCCTTCTTTACTGTTGTTAAAGTGTTTTTATTTAATACAACAATAGCAATCCCTGCTCTTTTTTCCCCATTTGCATGACAGATTTTTCTCCAGTCCTTTACTTTGAGGCTATGGATGTCATTATGCATGAGATGAGTCTTGAAAACAGCAGATGGATGGGTCTTGTTTTTTTATCCAACTTGCCACACTATGCCTTTTAATTGGGGCACTTAGACCATTAATGGTTACTATTGATATGTGAGGCTTTCATCCTATTGTGAAGTTGTTAGCCTGTTGCTTTGTAGTTTCTATTGTGTGATTGTTATTGTGTGATTGTTTTATAGGGTCTTTGGGCTATGTACTTAAGTGTGTTTCTGTATAGCAGGTATAGTTATGTTGTTCATGTTTAGAACTCACTTAAGGAGCTCTTGTAAGTCTGGTCTGGTGATAACAAATTCCCATAGCACTTGCTATTCTGAAAAATAGTTTATTTTTCCTTTGCTTGTGAAGCTTAGTTTGGCCAGATTTAAAATTCTGGGTTGGCATTTCTTGAACAATGTTGTAAATAGGCCCCCAATCTCTGCTGGCTTGAAAAGTTTCTGCTGAGAAGTCTACTGTTAGCTTGATAGGGTACCCTATGTATGCAATCTGACCTTTTTCCCTAGCTGCCTTTAAGGTTTTTTCTTTAGTGTTGACCTTGGACAGTCTGGTGACTATACACCTTGGTGATTTTCATCAATGTAGCATCTTGCAGGTCTTCTCTGGATTTCTTGTATCTGGATGCTTACCTCTCTAGCAAGATTAGGGAAATTTTCTTGAATTATTCCCTCAAGTATGTTTTCCAGGTTGTTGCTTTTTTCTTCTCTCTCAGGAATGCCAGTAATTCATAGATTTGGTCACTTTACGTAATTCCATATTTCTCAGACTTTGTTTTTTTGTTTTGTTTTTGTTTTTGTTTTTGTTTTTGTGAGATGGAGTCTCACTCTGTCACTCAGGCTATAGTGCAATGGCACGACCTTGACTCACTGCAACCTCTGCCTCCTGGGTTCAAGTGATTCTCCTGCTTCAGCTTCCTGAGTAGCTGGGATTACAGGTGCACCACCATGCCTGGCTAATTTTTGTATTTTTAGTAGAGATGCAGTTTCACCATGTTGGTCAGCCTGGTCTCGAACTCCTGATGTCGTGGTCCACCTTCCTTGGCCTCCCAAAGTGTCGGGATTACAGGCGTGAGCTACTGCACCTTGCCTGTTCATTTTTTTAAATTCTTTTTTCTTTATTTTTGTTTGACTGGGTTAGTTTGAAAGGCTGATCTTCAAGCTCTGAAATTCTTCTGATTGGTCCAGTTATTATAAAGCTTTCAATTGTATTTTGAAATATTTCAAGGTTTTTTTTCTAATTCTAGAAACTCTGATTGATTTCTTTTAAAGATATTTATCTTTTCCTTCATTTCCTGGATTGCTTTAGAAGTTTCTTTGTTTTTATTTTCATCTTTGTCTTGGATCTCATTGAGCTTCTTTGCAATCCACATTTTGAATTCTTTAATCTATCATTCTTGAGTTTCCATGTTGGTTAGAGACCACTGCTGGAAAGTTAGTGAGATCCTTTGGTGGTGTCACTATATTCAGATTTTTCATGGTGTCAGAATTATTGCACTGGTTCCTTCTCATCTGGGGATGCTGGCACTTCTAATTTGTGTAATTATTTTCATATAAGTAGAATTTTTTCTTTATCTTTCCGTATAATTTTTTTCTTTCCCTTTCCCCTCTTCTCTATGGAATGTGACTGTAGAAAATGCTAGGCAGAGTCTTTTGGGTTTGCCAAAAATAGCCCTATTTATTTGTCAAAAATAGCCCTATTATGCACGTCCGTCGGCAGGTTTATTGGGCCATGCAGTTTCACCTAGAAGCCAGTAGATGTCACTTATGGGTTAGAGTCGGCTATGGCCAGTGCAGCTGGGTATATACTTGATCCTTGTTTACTGGCAAAATTCTCTGTTGCCTCAGGAAATGGGCTGACTTATGAAGTACACAGTGGTCTAAACTCCCTGCTCAGCTACCAGGGAGGCAGCAACTGCAGTGGGTGAGGCCAGGCTGAGCCAGCTCACCTACAGGTCTCTTGATTGTAGGCACAAGTATCAGTGCCAAGGGAAAACCCCATGAGCAGCCACCAAGCACCCAGATGTGTGCCTAAGTAGGAAACTGGAAAACCTCCTAGGCTCCAAGTCCTCTGCACAGTGATGTAGGGGGAAGCCTAAATTCCTAATTCAGGAGAGTGGCTGCTCTGGATGCCTGGAGATCTGCCTGGGCATGGAGCAGAGAAGGTTCCTCTCCACTTGGATCTCTGTACAGGAAAAGTGGGGCAGCTCAGGCTGCTAAACCAGGCAAACAGGTGCTGTGAATGCCTAGAGATCTGCCTGGGCATGAAACATAGAAGGCCCACATTTACCCAAATCTCTTCACAGAAAGGGTGTGGCAGCTCAGGCTGCCAATCTGTGTAATAAGGTGCTTTGAGTGCCTGCAGATCTGTCTTGGCTTGGAATGTAGAGGACTCCACTGCACCATGATCTATGTCCAGGAATAGTGAGGCAGCTCAGGCTGCTCGACCAGGGAGCAGGCACTCCAAATACCTGGAGATCTGCCTGGGCATGAAGTGGAGAGGGCCTTGCTACACTAGGATCTCTGCACAGGAGAAGGGTGAGGTGACTTAAGAGAGTAGGTGCTCCAAATACCTGGAGATTTCTCTACATGTGGAATGGAGAGGGCCCCACTGCACCACAGTCTATGCACAGGAAGGGTGAGACAGTTCAGGCTTCTAATCCTGGTGAGGAAGTGCTCCAAACACTTGGAGATCTACCTGGACATGGGGCAGAGAGGGCCCCACTGCACTATGATCTATGTCCATGAGGGTGGGGTGCCTCAGGCTGCTGGTCCAGGCAAGTGGGTGCTCTGAATGCCTTGATTTCTGCCTGGGAGTGAAGTGGAGAGGGCTCTGCTGGACCATGAACTCAGGGGAGCAGGCTGGGTTAGGCACCCAGCAATTACATGTGCAGACTGATTCCAGTCTGCCAAGATGGCCCTGGCTGCAAGTCCCATCACCTAGGAGAAATCACAGCTGTAGCAGCTCTCCTTCCACCCCAGGCCTGCAATGAGGAAGACCACAATTCTAACACCTACTGCTGAAGCACTTTCTACAGTTCTGGCTGTTGATGTCCCTAACCCCTCCAGAGCAGGTGCTCTAGTCTCTGGCCCAAGACTAAAATGCTTGCACAGCTATGCAAGTTGCCAAAGTATGACTGACTTTGTACGAGCCCAAATTAGAAACAGTGTCCTGTTCTTGGTCCTGAATCTGGGAAAATGCCTGCAGCTTTTCCCAGTGTCTTTCCCTCATAGTGTCTTCAAGCCTCATTCCAAGTTAGCTCTAGGGTTTGGGAGAAACAAAATGCTCTCTCTCGGCCTCAGTTGCTAGGATCCTTAGTGGAAACATGAGTCACAGAGGGTGACTCTCTGCCTCTCTCAGGTACTGGGACTTCACTCAAATTTTACAAGACAGACACTGTCACAGGGGCTGTTTGCCCACATTGTCGTCCTTGGGATCTGGGGTGTCCTTCATGATTCTGGTGGATTCCTGTTTTTATTCTTGAATTAAGGCACACAGAGTTTAACTTTGTGCACTATCATGCTATTTCCAAGTGGTTGAGGCATGCTATAAGCCTCTAATCTGCCATTTCGGGAAAAAAAATTAAAAACCGTTTTGTTTATAAATTGTAATTTTTTAAAGTTTTACTTTGAAATAAAAAGTTGCAAAAATAGTTCAAGAGATGTCCTTGTACTTTTCATCTAAAATTTTTCAAATACTTTCCACCATACTTTCCATATCATTCTCTCTCCATTTCTCTCTCTTGTTCATTTTCTCTCAATTTATTTATAATTGTTAAGTTGGGTTATTTTGATCCTGTAGTTTTTGCTCCTGATGTGGGAGAAGAATCACAATCAGCATTAACTTGATCTCCTACGTTTAGGAACTGGAAGTTTTGTAGTTGGGGGAAGCAGGTAGGAAATGAGAAAAACAAATATCCATAGGACCAGGAGCTAAGCTCTCTGCTTTAAATATTTGTTAACTCATCTTGTCTTCAGAATAAAAGAAAATTATGTATTATGAGCTCCATTTTTAAGAAAGAGAAAAACAGAGGCTTAATAACAAAGCTTGCTCATATAGGCATGGGGTCCACATAACTATGAAACCAGGATCCTAAACCATATTTTTTCTTTCCTCTACAACACACTGCCTGGAGCATCTCAGGACATACCCCAACACACCCCATCTGGCAGTTGCTGAGCCTCTTCATATCATTAGAGTGGGATGTAAATAAATTAGAATAGCTGTGTTTTTTCCATCAAGAATTAATTAGGCAAGTCACACCTGCCTAAGGTTCATTTGTAAATACATTCTGATTCTTTTCTGAGTTTTATACCTGTCTCTTTGGGCAATTAACAAACTCAGTTGAATTTCTTATGACTCACCTCAAAATGCCATATGCTCACCATGGTTCGTGTATAGAAAAACCAGCTGAGACCTCAAGGAAAACATAAGCAAACATTACATATACAAACACTTCTGCTGGGCACATATACCTAGGATTTATTGTCTCTTAGGTGGCTTTCATTACTTCTTAAAAGAAATAAGCTAAACTAAACTAATTTCTGGAGACATTTACATTCGGACCAAAATTTCTACATCCAAAGAACACATTTTATTATCAGAGAATGAATGAGTCAGAGATGTTGTAACTTTCTGCATCCTAAGTAAAGGACAACATATCTAGCTAATGTGTCAAGAATGAAATCATTACCTAGTGTTTGGAATGCCACCAGTTTATCAGATAAGAACTTAACTGGGGCTCTAACTCCACAAAACAAAGAGTTTATGACCCTAAGCCTCCTTTATTCCCCAATTTTCCATCTCCCTTTTCATACACACCCTCCACATTGGGTCAGTTTGCACACTGACTATCTCAGCTCCATCAGACCTGTTGATCACTGCTGGGGAAAAGTAACCATCCACATAGGTTGAAACCACAGAAATCCATAGTCTTCCTTACCACTGATCCTTTAACCTCTCTCTGTCACTCTTTGCTCTATCACTGGTCAGTTTTTTCTTCCATTCCCTTTAATGACTGTTCCTCCTTTATTATTTCCCTCAAATCCTTCTCCTACTCTATTTCCCATCAGCAGATGACCTCATAATGCTCTGTGCAAAAATAAATAAATAAATAAATAATCAAGGATATGGGGGATAACATCATTCTACCTCCTGCTCATGGATAGAATCATGACTAATCTATTCGGACCCCCTTCTAGCTTCTTTTAGATACTTCATCAGTTGTTACCGGTGTTGGCTGCACTTCCGATCTCTTTTATCTCAAGACTGGCTTCTGCTCCAGACAGATATTTAAGGAGTTTGCTCAAATGCTGCTGTCTGTAAACACAAGTGAAATATCAACAACAAGCAGCATATACATCCCTCAATCCTGAATACTCTAATTATTGCCCAAATGGTCTATTTCCCTTAACAATCAGGTTTCTTTAAAAAAAAAAAAAAAAAAAAAAAGCTATAGACATTGTCTTGTTTCCCACCAGCCAAACCCCTCTAGCCAAAGGAATGAATCATTATTTCTTCTGCATCCTCACCTTGGTTGGCTTTGTTATAATATTTGATAATTTTATTTACATTGTAGAATAAACTGAAAATCATTCTCTATACTCTTCTCCTATGTATACTTATATTTAGAAGTAAATACATAAGTAAAAAAGAATTTAATGAAACTGCTTTTCACCCACTCCAGATGTCTGAGAGAGATACACTCATGGCTAGTGTAGACTGATAATTCTGCATTTCTTGTTTCACAAGGAGGCAGGAAAATATCTTCTAGACTGAAAGGGTATACATCATGTCTATGAGACTGAACTGTGCTGTCCTGAACAAAATGAAAAAACAAAGTTCGCCTTAATAAAGTGTACTGGCTTCCTAGTAGTGAAAAAAAATCAACTACTTGTTGATCGAGAGAATGAGTGAGAACTGGAGCATCGATCTGCCTTCACATATGGGACCAGAGCTGCACTCTTCTCAACTGAACCTTTAGAAAAGTTATTTCGCATCTATTAAAGACTTACATGACCATATTTGGAAGATACAGGAGGGGGTAAGGGAATAGAACTTCCTGCTCATGGATATGAGGGCTTGAGTGTAGGAGGTCTGAGAGAAAATTGAAAAACTTAAGAAGTGGGAAGCCCCATTCCCACCAGCCCCCACGTGCACAGACTGCACCACTCTGAGACCTATATGACCCGTTGTAAAAATAGCAACCTATATTTCCAGCATAGTCCAATGCTTTGTCTGGTGAAAACAAACCAGGAGTTACTAAGAATTGGAAAAAGGGAGATTAACTGTTGTATGCTTACCTTGCCAGGGGGTTGGAAGATGGCTGTGCTGGCAGATACTGATCGGTCTCTGGAGCTGGCCCACTCAGTGGTATAACAATGCCAGGCTGGCAGCAGAGGTGAAGACTCCCCGTGTGTGAAACCTGACTCCCTATTGTGTAGGTTAGCAAGTTACAGAAAAGGAGAGGCCCTGCCAAACCTGCATTTATCTCTAATTCAAGTCCCGATTGCTCCATAAGTTCCAAATAGAACTGCATTCCCCAACTCCAGGCTGTTCTCTTATCTCACACTCTTAAAACCTCAAAAGTTACCCATTTAAGAAACTTGCCTTCCCACTGCAACATAGTTCCTCCTGCTAAATTTAGAGATTTGAAAAATGACACCATCATCTACTGATTACCCATGGATGTTATCTGCCATTCTTCCTCTTTTCTTGCCCAAATATTTTTCATATATTTATTCCTAGAATTCCCCATTATACTCACTATTTTCTGTCCATACTATTACAAAAATCACTTCGTGTTTTCCTTGCCTCTTTCTCTAGTCTTCTAGGCCTCCATCCTATCCTGCCTACTGATGGAAGAGTCACATTTCTAAAACCCAAAACCCTTTAAAGATTCACCACTGACTATAGAATGAAACAAACTCCTACTTAGCCTGGTCTATAATGCCCTCCAAGATCCGTCCCCCATCTATCTCTCCAATGTCACTTACTTCAACTCTCTTCCTTGCCCACTTTACTCCAGTCACCCTCGCTTCTTTTCCAATTCTGAAACACACCAAACTCATTCCTGCTACATGGCCTCCTCACATGCTAGTGAGCTAGGGAGATGTTGGCTCACTTCCTCTAACCCTCTTCCTCGAACTCCATCCCACTTCACCCACCTTCTCAAATGGCAAATTCTTGTGGTTGGGGTATTGGCTTAAATGTCTTTTCAAAGAGGTCATCCTGTTCTAAATGATTTTCCACTACACTCTACCGTATTCTTTATTACTACAACCCACTTTTTTTCTTATGGCTACTATCACATTATGTGAATATTTACTTAATTGTTAACTGGACAGTTTATCGTCTGTCTCCCATTAGCTCCAAAAAGTCAAAAAATCAGAAACTTTGTATAAATATTTTAGTCCCTGGTACCTAGTAGATGCCAGTACAAATTGGTTGAATGAATGCCATATAAACTAATGAGTGAATGCAGGCTATGAGATGTTCACAGCTGCCTTACATCAGTGGACCTTTACTCACTATGACTCCTCAGCCTAGAGAAGGCCCTTTGTCTACTCCACCGTACTGGGAAACACCTACCCATACAGCTTCCATCCCTTAGTGCTGTCATCATTTGCTCTTTTAAGTCTTATCTGACTTCCTCCCTTCACCCCTAGGTATAGTTTTAAGCTCCCTTCTTTATACTTCATCTCTAATTTGCTTCTATCATAGTGCTTACAACACTTACACATTCTATTTGTTTGTATATTTCCTCCTAAGAAAATCATTAATTCTTTAAGGATGAGGACTATCTTAGTCATCACTGTACCCCTAGTATCTAGCCCAGTGCCTGACACTAAAGTTATTTTTAAATTAGCAAATAAATGGCTGAATGAGACATGCTTATGACTCTATTTTTTCTTGTAGCACATGAAACATTTCACTGTAGAAATTATTGACAATCTTATCTGTGCATATCACCATCCATTAACTTGGGTTCTGGGATATACAGCAGTGCAATATACAGGTTAATACTTAGTAAATTACATCCCTTCCAAAAGGCAAGACATGCCAGACTGCACAGAGAAAAGGAAAGACACCATGAAGAGAGGTCAGTAGTAGTAGGTCCATTAAGGTTGCAAAATACTGTGCAAAACTGAGCACCAATGGTCCACGACCTTAGTAGGGTAAAATGATAGTTTAAGAAGTCACACTGACAAGCAAGGTGGAGTCAGAGGAATTATTCCTTTTAGATTGTCTATACCTGAATATGAGGAGCATCACATTTAAACCCTAAGACCATTTAAACCACATTAAGCACTAAAGGGCAAGCAGGATTTTGCACTGGCAGTTATTTAACTTTCAATGCCCTTGCCTCTAGTCAAATTGCCCTTAAAATAATCTGTCAATGAAATGATTATCTCTCCTGATAGTGGACAGACCATTTATATTTAGTTATTAACATGACAATGCATAATATTGAGGCTTACACAGCCACCTTAGAATGAAGTTAGTTCATTTTTTTCTTCAAAGTATGACTCTCCCTGACATGTTTTGCCTCAATTGATAATGTTATTTGGGTATTTGCATAATTATGGAAAAGCCAAGCACTTTGTCATATATAATTTTCCTGATCCCCACAGCCACCCTAAGAATAAGACATGAAAAATAGTCATTAAATAGACTCTTCCACTTCTAGCAACATGGTAAATGAGATGCCCTCATTCAACCTTCCCACAGAACCAACTGAAATGCTCGATAAAATACAAAAAAAAACAAAAAACAAAAAAAATCACTATGCTGGCCTAACAAGGAAAATGTGCTATACTCCAAAGTAAAATAAAACCAAAAATTTGGGGAATAAGTGACTATTGAAGTCGTCTTTGAACCTGAGAGTTTCCTGCCAACCCCTAGAGAATTTGAGTTTTGGTTTGACAACTCCACAGGTCACAGGAAATAGGAGAAACAGCCCAAAGCTTGTCCACAGTGGGAAATTTAATAGACCACTGCAAAAGGCTGGTACTCAAAAAAGCCTCACACATAATACAAAAGTAAACCAGAAACAAAACACTTTTGCAAAGGGAATGGCAAGAAAAATGACTGGACTTGACTCTAGTGCTACTCTGGGAAAGTATCCATGTATATCCCCAAGCTGGTGTTCAGTACAAATGCACACTACTAATGTGGTTTGATAGTCATGAAGTAAATAATTTAACTTCCACTGGACTTGTGTTGAGCATGCTGCTGGATGACTCGCAGAAGAAATTCTCTCAGGAATATAACTTAACCCATTATAAAGTGTTCCCCCAGATGCAGTTCCAAATAGTCACCTTACAATCAATATTCATAAAGCATACTAGTAATGCAGTATTACAAATAAAAACTAGCCGAAACAACTGACATTAAAAATAGACCTCCAAAGACATACTCTAATTGGAAATAGATTTACCAGGCATGTACTGGTCCCCTCAAAATTTAAAGCATAAATATTAATATCAAATTGCCCTTCAAGGTGTTTAAGGTAAAGAAAATCACTACATAATGATCAATGTTTCAATTCATTAGAAAAATATAATATAATAATTCTAAATTTATATGTACCTAACATCATAGTCTCAAAATAGGTAAAGAAAAACTGTTAACTAAACAAGAAAAAATTATCAAATCTATTGTTGTGTGGAAGATTTAACACAATTCTCTCAAACTGACAGATTAAGCAGTCAGAAAAAGAAGTCAATAAAGATATAGGAGATTCAAAAAGCATAGATTCACCTAAATCAGCTATATGGAACAATGCACCCAATAGTTGGAATTACACATTTCTTTCACGCACACGAGATATTTACAAAAATTAGCCGTACACTAAGCCATAAAGATAGCCTTAACAATTATCAAAGGATGGGTAACAGGGAGATGACATTCTCTGTTTACAATAAAATTAATTTACAGTCAACATGAAACAGATAACCTGAAAAACTTCACATACTTGAAAATTTTAAAGAAAATATTGAACAATTCATGGGTTAAAAAATGAACAATAATATATATTAGAAAAAAAAAAGTACTGACAGAAAATGAAAATATCACATAGAAAAGCCAGTGGTATAGAGGTAAAGTGTCATTTAAAGGGAAATAAATTCTCTAAATTTTTTTTTTTTTTTTTTTTTTTTGAGACAGAGTCTCGCTTCGTCACCCAGACTGGAGTGTAGTGGTGCACTTTCAGCTCAGTGCAGCCTTCACCTCCTAAGTTGAAGCAATTCTCCTGACTCAGCCTTTCAAGTATCTGGGATTACAGGCACCCGCCACCATGCTCAACTAATTTTTTTGTTGTTGTTGTATTTTTAATATAGACGGGGTTTCACTATTTTGGTCAGCCTCGTCTCGAACCCCTGACGTCTGGTGATCCACCCGCCTCAGCCTCCCAAAGTGCTGGGATTATAGTAATGAGCCACTGCACCCAGCCTCTCCGAAACTTTTATATCAGAAAAGAATAAGGTATGAATAAACAACATTAAGAATGAAAATAAAGACATAATTACACAAGCTGAAGAACTTGAACAGCATATAGTCAAGGTTAAAACTTAGATTAAATAGAAACATTACAGAAAAAATAAGGACAACTTGTCAAACTTGTTTCAAAAATAAATAAGAGAACCAGAAAGCATTATTTAATCAATAATGAATCTGAATTAACTGGTTAAATAGTTTCTCACAAGAAAACACCAGAACTATAGAGGCAAATTCTCCCAAACATACAAGGAAGAGCTCATTCTAATGTTACTAATGTTACACAAACTCTTCAGAGAATTTAAAAATAAAAGAATATTATATCACTTCATTTTAAGGGAAAAGCAAAACCTTGATACCAAAAGCAGACAAAGACAGCAAAAGAAAGAAAATTACAAGCTTCTCACAACCGTGAATATATATGCAAATCCTAAACAAAGTAAAAGCAAATTTAATCAAGCAATGTATAAAACAGATAATATATGATGATAAATAGATTTATTCCAGAACTGCATGCACAGTTTAATATTATAAAATCAATTAATGTGATTATCTCAATAGCAGATTAAAGGAGAAAAACTATCTGATAATTACAATAGATGTGGGAAGAAGCATCTAATAAAATTCAACATCCATTTATGTTAAAAATCTTCTAGCAAATGGGGAATAGAAAGGCACATCCTTAACTTCATAAATGAATACACACACACCCCTTCAGTAAATGTCATACTTAATGGTAAGATGTTAAGAGCATTTCTTTGAAGATCAGAGACAATACAAAAATACTATCACCACTTCTAATAAGCATTGTTCTGAATCATTAAAAAAAAAGAATATAACAGAAGCAAAGGGGAAAAAACTTGTCAGTTTCAAATGATATATCAACATAAAAAATTCTAAAGTTTTGCAAAAATTCTTTAAATTTAAAAGTATTCCATTTTAAAATACAAAATAAATATAGAAAAATCCATCACATTTTTCTATACCAGTAGCAATCATTTTTGAAAGAAATTATTAAAGAATATATTATTTGTAATAGCCCACAAGTATATAAATTATTCAAGAATAAAAATATGATGTGAAAGCAAGGTCTTTATACAAAAAATAAATAAATAAAACTTTATGAAACCAATTGTAGAATCTTACCTAAATGGGGAAATATAACATGTTCTCAAAACCTTGGAGAGGAATATTAGATATCATAGGAATGTCATTTTTTCCTTGATAAACATATCATTTCAACAAAATCTGAACGAAAAATCTAATAGACACTTTGTATTTTTGTTTTAAAAGTAGATAAGCTGATACCAAAATTTGTTTAGAAGTGAAAGAGGCAAGAATAGTTAAAATACTACCAAAGAGGCCGGGGGTGGTGGTTCATGCCTGTAATCCCAGCACTTTGGGAGGCCAAGGCCGGCAGATCACCTAAGGTCAGGAGTTTGAGACCAGCCTGGCCAACATGGTGAAATTCAGTCTCTACTAAAAACACAAAAATTAGCCAGGCGTAGTGACAGGTGCCTGTAATCCCAGCTACTCAGGAGGCTGAGGCAGGAGAATCACTTGAACCCGGGAGGCAAAGGTTGCAGTGAACCAAGATCATGCCATTGCACTCAGCCTGGGTAACAGAGTGAGACTCCATCTAAAAAAAAAAAAACTACCACAGAGGCAAAACAAAGTACAAGACTACAAGACTTCCCCACAAGGTATCAGAATTTATTTAAAGTGACAGACATCAAGCTAGTAAGATATGAGGGCAGAGATGGGCAAATAAAACACAAATCAGAACTAAGATAACAGAAACAGACCCACATCTATAAAAACATGATTTATGTCAGAACTGGTATTATACGTCAGTGACCAGAAGGATTCCATATATAACGTGAGAGAAAGACAAACTAATAGCAAAATGTGGGGGTAGGGAGGAGAGGATGAACAGAAACATCACAAAAGAGGAAATCCAAAGGGCTAAAGAAACATTTGAGAAAATGTTCAACCTTATTTATTATCAAAGAAATGCCAACTAAAACTACAATGAGATACCATCACTACTCATTAGACTGGCAAAAATTAGAAAGTTAGCCAGGATGTAGAGCAACTCTCACTCACAACTAGCAGGAAGTTAACTTTGTATAATGACTTCAGAAACCAGTGCAGTATTCCCTAGTAAAGTTAAATATCTGCCTATTCCTAGGTACTGTTATTCCCTTCTAAGTATATACTCGGTTAGGAGAGACTTTTAATCACATCATAGCAGCATCCCTTGTAACAGCAAATATTCGGGAACAACTCGGATGTTATCAAAAGTAGATTAGATAAGTAAACATCAGTCTGTTCATACAATGCAATATTATATAGCAATGAAGAAAAACTATAGCGATAAATTGTTTGTTTCTTTGTTGTTTCTTGGTTTTAATGCCCTTGCTGGTAACAAGACTGTAAGGGAAAACTGATAATTTAATCAACATATATAAAATTCACCCAGACTCACAAGAAAAATAAACTATGGCCAACTCAGCTACAATATACATCACAAACCATATAATAATACCACTTCATTCAGATCCATATATCCTAAAAGAAAACCACAAACAGACCTCTACATAGATTCGTGCATTCTAAAGATAACCCCATTGACAATTTCAGCAACTCCCTGGCTTGCAAATCCTGATCAGTCCGTGACAAAAAAAAAAAAAAAGCCATGACCAACTCTACCCTTCAAACCTTATAAATACCCTCCCATAACTCCCCTTTGAAAGGCTCAGTGATTCTCCATTTTCTATTGCTGCAGCCAGTTAATAACTCTAACATTGTTTGACTACACATCTGGCCCTAGTGGTCTTTGGACCCAAGCTTTATTAATAGCTACACACATCTGTGTGGATGAATGGGAAAAAAAAAAAAAACCACTGAGTAAAAGATATATGTCAAAGGATAGTACTACATTATGGCTCAAATAATTTAAAACATCAGAGGCAAAATTAAGCTATATATTTTTTAATGAAACATTTAAATGATTAAATCAAAAAACAGACAAAAAAGGAAATAAAATATTCTGAAGAGAAGAGAAGGATAATGAGACCTGGGAGAGACACACTGGTGGCAATATTCTACTTTATGTTAACACGGATAGTGGGCAAATAGGTATTTATTTTATTATGTTTATGTACTACATAAATTGTTCTGTATATGTAATATGACTCATGATTTTAAAAAAGTACATCCCCAAAAGAGAAAGCTGGGACTGACTTGGGTAAATGATTTGCCCAAGCTATACAGCTAATTAGGACATAAAACTTCTGATGACAGACATTTGTGTACTGCTGTATTCCCAATGCCCAGAATATTTCATGAAGCAGATTCACAATCAAGTTTGTTGAATAAATGAAGAAACTGGGACCTCAGTACCCATCTATTCTTTTTACTCATGATACTATAATCCATGGTCCAGAAGTTTCGGAAGTGCATTTGGTGTCCATACAACCATCAAGGACCTTTCCATTTAAATGTGAAACTTATATTCTATAATCTTCCACTTTAAAAATTTCATGGGCCACATCTGGCCCATTCCTATTTTATAAATAAAACTTTATTGGAACACAATTATACCCATTTGTTTATTTACTGTCTATGCCTGCTTTTATGTGACAAAGTCAGAGCTGAGTAGTTGAAAACGAGATCATCTGGCACATAAAGGCTAAAATATTTGCTATCTGGCCCTTTACAGAAAAAGTTTGTCAATCCCTGCTGTATTTCATCATTAATATCAACTCAATCCTCCTCCCAAAGCTAGTCTGTGACTTGCTTCACAGCCCTGGCAAATTCTTTAGCCTCCCAAAGTTTTATTTCCTCATTGTGCATGTTGTTCATTATTCCAAGGGAGTGGTACAGATTCATCATTCATACTGCCTGAAAGGAAACAAACATTGCTGGCAAGTGTTGCTAATTTTCACTCCTAATTTCTCTATTGCTGTTTGGAAAGGATTTTTCCTTTCTCTCACTGCTTCTTTATTTATCTCTCCCTTGCTCTTTATTACCAAAGAAATCTCTGTGCGGAGAGGATATTGTTTTCCTTTCTTTCTTTACAAAAGCCCATCTGCTCTCTTGCCACCTAATTCCCACCTCAAGTCATCCCCCTCTGTTTGTGACATCATGATTGGTTGCTATGGAAACAGATGAGCTAGAAACTAGGTTGATTCTAAGTGTTTTGTGGACACTTCCTTTAAGAACAGTACTGATAGCCTGCCTTTATGCAAATCCCTTTGGAAGAAAGGAGGGAGAGGAAGAAGCTGTAAACAGATGAGAGGCAGGAAATACCCAATTGCATGTTTATAAATGCTGTGAAGGAATATGGCAAGAGGGAATGATACTAGACTGGCAGCCATGGAAACTGAAGTCTTCCTTTTGTTCACAGGACAGCTCATAGCCCTGAAAGTCCTAGTACAAGCTTCCACAATCAACCTACACAAGAGCACTGCTTCACTCAGGACTGTCTCAGCCTAACAGGATTCAGTCTCCTGCTCTGAGGGAAAAACAGGAAGTCAAGGATTAAGACCGAGTACTCATCTGAGATCAGAAAGGAGGACACACAGTCATTTGGCCAAATGGAGATTCACACAGTAGAGCTCAGATGAGTGCTATCAGCACAGCTGAGGAAAACAAGAGTCAGGGTGCGATGGAAAATGTGGTCTTGTCATCTTCAGACCCTCTGACCCGTCTTCTCCTTACCATGAATCTGCTCCTCCACCTCACGGATAAAATCTAGTCAGACAGGAAGAGCATTATTTTGGTGGCCTGAAGAAAGTCAAGAGACCCACTGATTACTGAATCCTCTGAAGTGGGGTCACCTCCACTATGACTGACCTCTGGGCTTCTCAGAGGAGGAGAAAGATGCTCAAATTATCAAGTGGCAGAGCAGGCATGAGAGTCAGGGCCATCAGGCTTCCAAACCCACTCCATTCACTCCTGCATTTGACGGCTTTTGCCTGTCCACCCAGAGCATGAGTGGGTGTGGTTCTTTAGTATAAGCTGTATGTGAGAGAAAGAGGAGGAATACAACAAAAAATGAATCAAGCACAGCTGAAACTTGTAAGGAATCATTTGGGGCCTCTGGAAAAGCCTTTCACTCCAAGATGAGTTGGGATTTATTTCAACTCGGAAACAGAGTTTCAGTCATTAAGACAGGACACTTCTCCCCTGTAATTTCTTCTAAACCTTTTACACTACTGTAATGGGACCCTGTTGGCATCCTTCATGGGTCTATCTTTGGTAGACAAGCTGGGAATAAAGAAATAGGCAAGGGATAAAAGGAAATTCATTTGCCCAAA
>NW_012098510.1:909355-923460 GCF_000951045.1 Mandrillus leucophaeus
GCAATTCTTCTGCCTCAGCCTCCCAAATAGCTGAGACAGGTGCCCGCCACCACACTTGGCTAATTTTTTTGGTACTATTAGTAGAGACAGGGTTTTGCCATTTAGGCAGGCTGGTCTCCAACTCCTGACCTCAGGTGATCCACCTGCCTTGGCTTCCAAAGTGCTGGGATTACAAGCATGAAGGGATAAAAGGAAATTCATTTGCCCAAACAAACATTAGATACATTTGGATTCATCTGAATAACATGAATGAGATAGTGCTTTAGTCTTTAACTTGGTGTGCTAAATATAGATAAGGTTTTTTTCCTGAGAGCTTTAGGCTGAAGTAGGATGTTTTGTAATGCTTGCTATTTCCTCCCCTCTGGTATTTTCTGAAACTACAAATGGGAAAGGCTATATCCTTCTCTTTGACCAGTGCCACTTTGGAGGTAAATGCTAGCTATAATATTCCCACGTGAAATAAAAGGAAGGTAGAGTACTAATATTTTATTGAGCATCTACTGTGTGCCTAGCACTGTGTTTTATACACATCCTTTTTTTTCTTTTCTTTTCTTTTTTTTTTTTTTTGAGACAGAGTCTCACTCTGTCGCCCAGGCTGGAATGCAGTGGTGCAGTCTCGGCTCGCTACAACCTCTGCCTCCTGGGTTCAAGCAATTCTTCTGCCTCAGCCTCCCAAATAGCTGAGACAGGTGCCCGCCACCACACTTGGCTAATTTTTTTGGTACTATTAGTAGAGACAGGGTTTCACTATGTTAGTCAGGCTGGTCTCAAACTCCTAACCTTGTGATCCACCTGCCTTGGCTTCCAAAGTGCTGGGATTACAAGCATGAGTCACCACGCTTGGCCACACCATTTTTTAAAGCTTTACCATAGTCATATGTGAAAATACTACTGGTATTTCATTTTACAGATGATGAAACTGAGGCTTAAAGAGGTTGCCCAACAGTCAATACCTTTAGAAGTCTACCTAGCTACTGTGAGAGAAAGCCCAAATGTAAGTGCAGATCAGAGTGACTCCAAAATCTATACCTGAGCTAGAACTCTTGACATTACATTTCAGTAGCTTGCCTATCCATTTGAGTTTCACCCTTCAAAAGCGTTTCAGGTTATCATGGGTGTTAAAATGGCATTGTATAAAATGGGCAATTACGTTTCAGCTTGCAATAACCAAGGTGGGTGGAGTGAAAGATTATGTGTATGAGTATTTAACAAGCACCCTCTCTTTACGCTGTGTTAGGAAAATATACCTTACCTCATTAATCCTCACCACAACCTTATGAAGGTGGGAATATTATCCCTATTTACAGATAAGGAAACTGAAGCTTAGACAGTTTAAGCCACTTTCCAAAATTCAGAAAATCCAGATTTCCAATCCAAGTCTGATGACAAGCCCATGTTTTACAACTCTACCAAAATGCCTTATTTCCTGGAAAGTATGCCCTTGAAAACATGACTTTCCATGGAATTCACAACAAGAAAAGACAGAGCCTGAAGGTTAGATCTCACTTCCTACATGGCTGGTTTCTGAGTGAGGTGCTCAGGATCAAAGGGGCTTCCTACGAGAGAAGCAACGTCTCAGGAAAGCCAGTCGCTGTTACAAGTGGGAGCTCCAATTCATTCCTGAGTGAAGGGTTCCTCTTGGGCTAAGAACCAGAGGTGGTGATAATGATGCCTCCCAGGGTGTCTTCAATAAAATTAAGCCTAGGTCCTTCAAAAATGTCTGTGCAAAGAGACTCATCATAGAGGAAGGGGCCATGGAACTTCTCCAATTGGTTCCTGCTCCTTAAATTTCATCCTTCTTTTGGATATCAAGCAGGAATTCACTGTGCTGCCATAACCAGGTTGGCCGTGGGGACACTGTGCCCTTTTTTAATGTGGATTCATTCCCAGCTCCTGTCTTGACTCCCCCAACATAGACCAGGCTGACACTCTAAAGCAAGATCTTACTAGCCAGAAAAAATAAACAGAACTAGGCAAATTAAGTAGCATGCAATAGGCTATCCTGGTTTAGGTGTGGTAACTCCTCTTTGGCCAAAGGCCTGTCTCAGAGAGGAAGGCCATTTCCATGAATAGCTCCTACCCATCCTACCTATATCCAGGAGAGGTCAGATCCTTCTGCTAGACTCCCCAGATACCCTTGGGCATATCCAAACCTCAAAGATAGACTATAAGCACCAGGAGGGAGAGAAGGAATGATACGTGTTTACTACACATTCAGATAGCCTCAATAAGCAGAATCCACTGGCAGCAAGGATCTAGGTGTTTGTGATTCTGATATCACCCATCTCATTTAGTAGGGCTCATCATCTAACTTGTGTGTGGGTGCCTTCCAACCCTGTATCTAATTTTTTAGACCTCAGCTCTAAAAAAGCTAAATGCCTGCTCCCACTTAATGAACAACACAGGGTTGAAAACGCCTAGCTCTTCTGACCGGCTCTGAACTAAAGATAATCTTGCTTCATTAAAAACCCCATCAGCTTTATCTCTAAAGTTATTCCAAGAAAGTGCTTGAGCATTTCATAATTAACATGTGGCAGCAGGTGCTATGAACAAGGCAGGGACAATTATAATAACTTGAAGTCAATAATTCATAAATGATAATGTATTATTAATCAATTATTGGGGTCTGAACAACAGTTAATGAGATTAAGCTGATTGCCAGACTGAACTGTTGGATACATATTGATTTAATCAGAGTGCTTAATTAAACTATTTAAGTTGCCCAGCAAATCATTACATCACAGCTTCCTTCAAAGGAAGACAGTTTCTATTTCGCTTTTCATTGTGAATTAGAAATTGTTATTGATTGAAAAGAAATTAAGATAAGGATTCTTGCTTTTCATAACAACTTAAGAAACTGCCAAAGCATCTGGCTACATTTCTTTTTAATCATAAGGAATAAATGCTGCTTGCGTAAGTGTGCTTAGACTGCAATTTTGTACGTAGGAAATCTTTCGTTTTTTTCTAAAGAGTTCAGAATCTGAATAAACAAGACTACATTATATACCTAAACAAAGAAGATAGTCACTTAAAACCCTCCATTTTAAAGACGAAGAAAATCGACCTCAAATAAATAAGTCCTGCAAAATATTGAGATAATCCATGATTCAAATTCAGTTGTCCCCTACTTCTTTCCATGACTAAAGTGTTCCCAAAACCTCAAATGAAGCTTCCATCTGCAGAAAACCAGAGAAGCATATCCATTTTATTCTATGGGTTTCCAATAGCACCTTCCAGAAGTTGAAAGCTGCTTCCCCAGCAGCTTAAAGTTTTTAGAATCACTCATTATTTACAACAACGCATACATCCTTTTCTTTTGACATGCAGGTCCTCCTTTCACTTGTCATGTTGCTAATGATGGGAGTTATTTTTGTTGAATATTGAACAAAATGTTTTTTGCTCAGTGTTTCAGCCCGATGATCCTGCCTGAGGGGAGACAGTGACAGCTCTGTTGAAGCATCCTGGGGCACAGAGAGCCCTGCTGGTCTTTCTAATTAGGGCTTTACCCTGTCAGTTTCATGAATAGCCACTTCCTAACGGGATGTGCATCACTACATGTTGAGAATGCCCTTGCCCTATAAAATTCTGGGATGTCAAAATCCACAGCTGCCACCTGGACTCGTTGCTCAATGAGCCACAGAAAATCAGCTGCAGGGAAGACACACATAGGACACTGGGGTAACACCAATTCCCTCTGAGCTGCAGCATGCAAGCTCTTAATGCAATCATCTGTTACAGGGAAAGGCAACAATGCGCACAGTTGCTTAAGGGGAGAACTCGATCACTCGATCATTACCAAGGTGGCTCATAGACATACATTTTAATTATTACATTTGGGGCAGTTAATTTGCCCAATGACTCAGCTCATAACCTGTGTTCCTGAATCTCTCTTGTGAGGGGAATCAGTGAAGTGAGCTCCCAGCTACCGCCTCGAGAGGCTCCTATTGACAATCGCCTGTCTGGCCAAACAACTTCCTTTCTACAACTTTGTTTGGGGGAATGACAGTAGGAAAACACCACCAACAAATTGGAAATTGCCACATCATTCACATCATTTTTCCTCTACTAAATCCAATCCCTACTTTCAAGAAGAAAGGAGTGGTAGTACAATATAATCTCAGCATTCTGTAATCTGGCTTGAATGTGACTAAGTTTTGTTTTGGGGTAGGGGGAAGTCCTTGTGGCCATAATCACTCATCGCTAACAGAGAAATGAAGAATCCCACCAGATCATGAACATTCATTGTGGAAAAATAGCTAGATTCATCTCTGGGTTCTACTACATCACTCTATCCTGATTTCTGAGAGCGTGGAGAACATCGATCAGCTATGCTGAGAATTATTCACTGTCCCAATTATTCTAATTACACCCGCCCTATACGTTACAATTTAGAAGTTCCATCTTGGGACTGAGAGAATTTCCACCAGCTGCAAGGGAACAAGCTTCTTCCGCAGCTGAAGGTACCTCAAGCAAGCTTCACAGATCAGAACTGCTGGGTGTGGTGTATCAAATAATTCGTCTTTTTGAGGTTTCTGGTGTTGACGTTGGATACAGGTGACTAAAATCACACACAGGAGGTGCCTCTGGGTAAATTAGTCATCTTACAAGCAAAAAAATAAAAATAAAAATCACACTGTTCTGTTGATATTCATGATGTCAAAAAAAAAATAGGCAAGAAACCCTGGAGAAAATCCGGGTTTTGGTTGGAATCTTAATTCAGAAACTCCAGAATATTTCTTCACTAAAATTCTTACTGTCTGCTAAGGAAAAAAAATTATTCCAAAAATCATAAAAGAAAGCATATTGTTTTCAGCAGGAATAATGTCAATTCTAAACATAGAATAGCAGATATGCTATTTCAAATTACAAACAGACTTTTAAATTCATATTATCCATTATAGCAAACAAAAAATAGACTTTCATTTTTCTTTCTAATGGAAAAAAGTAGCATGTAAAGTGGAAAGATCAAGGGGGTAAGAACTTCCATTTTTCGCAGAATAATAGAGTAACTATTCTGAACAATCTGCCAAAGGAAACAACAAAAATGTTGACTTTTTTTTCAAAAGTCATTTTTGATGTATTGCTGAATTGGTCTGAAAGAATAAATCTGTAAGTGCCAAGAACAAAGTGAAACAAAAAGAAAACTTGGAAAATAAGCAAGCATCAAAGCATGTTTCTCCCCCTGAAGGTTTCAACCAAGCCTTAGAGACCTTGAGCTTCTGCTTTGAAGGCTGCACGGGACACAGGGAACCAGGGGTGAAGCATGGGGCTCACCCATGGCAGGGCATCCAGTAGGAAAGCCCTGCATAAAGCTAAGTGCCCAAAGGTCTTTACTCTTAATTCACAGAAGGGGAAAGCAGGAACAGTTTTCATGTCAAATTTTCCCTAGGAATTTACAATGATAAGCAAATCTTCATATACGTTTGAATTTCTGATCCACATGTGATCCCAAAAATCCATAGTAGAAAATATGGTCATCCCAGTTTGCTAGCACTCTCAGTTGACTAACAGAAGCAAATACAAATGCTTTTGCCAGGCCAGCTTCTGTAGCCCCAGGCTTTAGGCTGGCCCTCACGGGTCCATGCCTCAGCGGACCCACAGTCCAACTCTGCCTCAGTAAAGGTGTTCAGCCCCTGAGAACACAGGCTCCAAGCCAGTCCCCGGAGATCGAGTGAACAGGTCCACCCCAGGGGCCCCCTGCACCAGGCTGACCCTTGGAGACCTAAGATTCAGGGCCACCCCCAGCAGATCCTAGCTTCAGGGTCCCCTCAGTGAATCCAGGCACAGACCCACTCACCTGCTGACCCTGGAACTAGCCACCTGCCCAAGGACTCCAACAGGAAGTCTGCCTGTGGATCATGCCAAATGCCCACCAATAATTTTTGGATCAATGAAATTAAGAGTTGCCTAAAATTGACAAACCTTTAGCTAAACTAAGTAAGAGAGAAAGAGAGGAGGTTTAAATAAAATTCTAAACAAGAGGCATTACAACTGATACCACAGAAATACAAAGGATCATAAGAGACTACTATGAACAATTATGTGGCAACATTTTAGATAACCCAAAGAAATGAATAAATTCCTAGAAACATACACCTACCAAGACTGAATCATGAAGAAACAGAAAATATTAACAGAAGACCAATAACAAGTAAGGAGATTGAATCTGTAGTCAAAAAACTCCCAACAAAGAGAAGCTCAGGATCTGATGGTTTCACTGTTAAATTCTACCAAATATTTTAAAAATTAACTCCAGTCCTTCTCTAACTCTTCCAGAAAATTGATGACAAGAAAACATTTACAAGCTAATTTTACAAGGCTAGCTTTACTGAAGCTAGATAAGGATATTATAAGAAAAGAAAATTACAGGCCAACATATCTGATAAACATAGATACAAAAATTCCCAATGGAATACTAGCAAATAAAATTCAAGAGCACATTAAAAGATCATACACCATGATCAAGTGGGATTTATCACTAGACTGCAAGGATGTTCAACATATGCAAATGTGTTACACAATATGAACAATAAATATTATTGTGATATACAACCTTAACAAAATGAAGGATAAAAATCATATGGTCATTATAACAGATGCAGAAAATGCCACAAAATTCAACATCCTTTCATGATAAAAAAAAAAAAATACTCTCAATAAATTAGTTATAGAAGAAACTTACTGCAACATGATAAAAGCCAAATATGACAAGCCCACAGCTACATACATACTCAAAGACAAAAAACTGAAAGCTTTTCCTCTGAGATTAGGAGCAAGACAAGGGTGCCTACTCTCACCACTTCTATTAAGTATAGTACTAGTGGTCCTAGCCAGACCAATTAGGCAAGAAAAAGAAATAAAAGGCATCCTAATTGGAAAGGAAGAAGTAAAAATTTTTCTGTTCGTAGATGATGTGATCTTATATATAGAAAACTCTAAAGACTTTCACACAAAAACTGTTAGAACTAATAAATTTGGTAAAGTTGAAGAATGCAAAATTAACATACAAAAATCAGTAGTGTTTCTATACACTGACAACAAACTATTTGAAAGGAAATTTTAAAAATCTCATTTACGGTAACATAAAAATACTGAGGAATAAATTTAACCAAGGAGGTGAAAGAGCTCTACACTAAAAACTACAAAACACTGAAAAATAAATTGAAGAAGACACAAGTAAATGAAAAGATATCCCATGTTCATAGGTTAAAATGATGAATATTGTTAAAATTGCCATACTATCCAAAGCAATCTACAGACCCAATGCAATCTATATGAAAATTCCAATGATACTTTTCACAGAAATAAGTAAAACAATTCTAAAATTCATATGAAAGCACCAAAGATCCCAAATAGCCAAAACAATCTTGAGAAAAATAAAGAACAAAGCTAGAGACATCACAATACCTGATTTTAAAATATACTGCAAAGCTGTAGTAACCAACTCAGCATGGTACTGTCATAAAAATGGACTTACAGACCAATGGAACAGAATAAGGAGCCAGAAATAAATCCATGCATGTATGGTCAATTGATCTTTGACACAGGTGTCAAGAATACACAATGGAGAAAGGACAGTCTCAATATACGTTTTTGAGAAAACTAAATATACAGATGCAGAAGAATGAAATCAATCCCTTATCTTACACCACATACAAAAATCAACTCAAAGTGAATTTAAAACATAAATGTAAGACCTAAAACCATCAAATATCTAGAAGAAATATTATAGACTGGGTGGCTTAAACAGCAGAAATTTATTTTATCGGTTTTGGAAGCTGGAAGTCTGATAGCAGAGTGCCAGCAAGGTTGGGTTCTGCAGAGGGCTCTCTTCCTGGCTTGCAGATGGCCACACCTTCTCTTGGTGTCCTCACGTGGCAGAGAGAAAGGGAGTAATCTCTCTTGTGTCTCTTCTTATAAGAACACGAATATCATCAGGGCCCCACCCATATGACCTTGTTTAACCTTAATTACTCCCTTACTTCAAATACAATCACATTGGGGGTTAGGGTTTCAACTTAAGAATTCTAGGCGAGAAACTGACCTAATTTCATACATAGGAATTCATTATAGAGCGATGAAAAATGAGTAACTCAGATGTCAACTCAAACATGTTAACATAGTTTAATCTTTAAAATATATTTAATAAGAAGCAATTATAAATATAATTATATAATGCTTCTGTTTACATAAAGTCCGAAACGGGCAAACTCAATAGATTGTCAGAGATATATAAATATGTGATTTAAAAGTATAAAGAATAGCAAAAGACCATTTAGCACAGAATTCAGGATGGTAGTTACTCTGAGGCAGTAAGAGTGGAAGCCATTGAGCAAATTGTTATGGGAACTAAAATATAGGTAAATGTCATATTTCTTAAATTGGATTGTATATACATAGATGTCCATTTTATTATTGTTTTTTAATCTAGGCCTATGTGTTACATAAATTATTTTATAAGATACTAAAAACAAAACTATTTGTCTGATTAGAAAAGACCTAATTTTTTTTTTAAGACGGGATCTCACTATACTGTACAGACTAGACTCAAATTCCTAGGCCCAAAGTGATCTCCCACCTTAGCCTCTCAAATGGTTGGGACTACAGGCACACACCACCCTATGCTGCTAAGAGAAGACCTAAATTCTGATTTCTCACTCCATATTTAATAGCTATGCAACCACACACATCACTTTTATTCCCTATGTCTTACTTTCATCACCTGTAAAATGGGAAACATTTTTCCTAACACATTATGCTCACAAGTATAAAAAATAGACTATTAGATTCCATGAAAATTAAGCAAAAAAACCTAACAAATTTAAAAAGAGGTGAGAGGGAGAAAATGTTCCCATATTTAGTAAAATGATCAATAATCAATAAATCTTTGCTAAATGAATGAATCCATGTTTACCAAAGAATAATATTCCTAATATTCAAAGAGCTCCTCATAAATCATTTATAGAACAACAAATCTTCTAACATAATAGACAAATCAGACAAATGATTTTAAAAATAAACAGTTTAAAAGGAATAAATGAAAATAACAAACATTTTAAAATGTGGACCACCTGAGTCATGCCCCCAACAATACAAATTAAAATAACACTAAAATGGTGGGTTCTTTTTAGAGGGGGGCAAAAGACTTAAGATTTTTTAAAACTCCCCTCTGACAAAGAATTAATAGCCAGAAGATATAAAGAGCTTAAACAACTCTATAGGAAAAAATTGAATAATCTGATCAAAAAATGAGCAAAAGATTTAAATAGACATTTCTCAAAAGAAGACATACAAATGGCAAACAGATACATGAAAAGGTGCTCAGCATCAGTGATCATCAAAGAAATGCAAATCAAAACCACATTAAGAGATCATCTTACTCCAGTTAAAATGGCTTTTATCCAAAAGACAGGAAATAACAAATGCTGGTGAGGATGTGGAGAAAAGGGGACCCTTGTACACTGTTGTGGGAATGTAAATTAGTACAACCACTATGGAAAACAGTTTGAAAGTTCCTCAAAAGACTAAACATTGAGCTACCATATGATCCAACAATCCCACTGCTGGATATATACTCAAAAGAAAGGAAATCAGTATATCAAAGAGATAGTTGCACTCCTATGTTCATTGCAGCACTGTTTTTATAGTAGCTAAGATCTGAAAGCAATCTAAGTGTACCTCAACACATGAATGGATAAAGAAAATGTGGTTACATATACACAATGGAGTATTATTCAGCCATAAAAAAGAATGAGATTCAGTCATTTGCAAAAACATGGATAGAACTGGAGATCATTATGTTAAATGAAATAAGCCAGACACAGAAAGATAAATATTGCATGTTCTCACTTAATTGTGGGATCTAAAAATCAAATCAATTGAACTCATGGAGATAAAGAGTAGAAGGATGGTCACCAGAGGCTTAGAAGGCAGTAGAGGGTCACAGGGGGAGGTTGAGATGGTTAATGGGCAAAAAAAAAAAAAAAATAGAGAGAATAAGACCTACTATTTGATATCCCAATGGGGTGACTATAGTCACTAATAACTTAATTGTATATTTTAAAATAAATAATGTAACCAGATTATTTGTAATTCAAAGGATAAATGTTTGAGGGGACGGCTATCCCATTGTCCATGATGTGCTTATTTCACATTGCATGACTGTATCAAAACATTTCATGTGTGCCATAAATATATACACCTACTATGTACCAACCAAAAATTTTAAAAATAAAAAAAACTAAATTAAGAAAAATTAAAGGGCCAGGCATGGTGACTCACGCCTGTAATCCCAGCACTTTGTGAGGCCAAGGCGGGTGGATCACAAGGTCAGGAGTTCAAGACCAGCCTGGCCAACATAGTAAAACCCCATCTCTACTAAAAATACAAAAATTAGCTGAGCATGGTGGTGCATGCTTGTAATCCCAGCTACTTGGGAGGCTGAGGCAGGAGACTTGCTTGAACCCAGAAGGCAGTGAGCCAAGACCACACCACTGCACTCCAGCCTGGCGACAGAGCAAGACTCCATCTCAAATAAATAAATAAATATATAAATAACTAGTAAGTATAAAAATGCGGAAGACAAATAAAATTGTTGACTGAGCCATGAAGGAAAATAATCTCTTATACTTTGTGGGAGTGTAAAGTGGTAGCACAGGATCTGGTGAGGGTGTTGAGTCTCAGATTAATGGGAAAAGAGATTTGGACTTCCAAACGGAGTCACAGACTTCAATTGTGAAGAAGGCCAATTTAAGTACATTTTACCTAAATATCAAGGCTCTGCACATATGTATTCATGCGTCAGTGTGTGAGTGTGCATGTGTGTGTGCATGCATCTGTATATTAAAGGATAAATTTAAAACTATTAACAGTAATTGTCTGAGGAGTAGTAATAGGAGGAATGCGGAGTTATTTTCATATTTCTAACTCTAATTTATACATTTGTTAGACAAGGATGACATGTTGGCACTTTTTAGCTTAATTTTTTAATTTTAGACATGAAATATAAAAATGGTTGGAGACAGAAAATAATATGACACACACCCATATTTAAAGTCATTAACATTTTTCCAGATTTTCTTTAGAACTGTTTTTCTTTAAGAAATACAAACTCCCCAATAGATGAGATTTAGGTTTCATTTCACTTTCCCTTTCTCCTTCCTCAGATGGAATCACTGTCTTGAATCTGGCGGTAGTTTTTGTTCAGCATGGTTTTATACTTTTTCTACACATGTAAATATCCATGAACAATGAATTGTATTGTTTTGTTTTATGAAAACCACATATTTTATTGGGAATTTTAATAGCAAACTCATGGTCATGCCTGGCTAGCACAGCCTTCTATCCTGAGTTTGGGGAACTGACAAGGTTGCTAATTACCTAGTCCTCAGGACATGCAGGACATGTGTTAATAAGTATGGAAGACAAATCAGTTGTGTTTTTCTGCCTTAGGTGCAAGGATCCTGAAGGAGAAACACTGGTTGTGTTTTTATGCCTTGGGTATAAGAATCCTGAAAAAGAAAGGCGTCTGAACCTTGGAGGCATGGGGTTCATCTCATCCTCATCCAGCCTGTGATGATGGAGCTGTTTTCACCAGAAACGTGGGGAGACTCATACCACTTGGGGTAGTGTGGATGTGTGGCACAGTTTTAGAGAGGGCTATTCCTCTACCTTTATATGGAATCCAGTAACTCTCTGAAAACACAGCAATGGCAAAACTCCTTTTCGAGACTGCAAGGACAACAAACAACTACCAAGAGAAGTCCAAGCTTCAGGGAAAAAGTGAAGTGGTGTGGAGACCATAGCCAATAGCTGCTTTATGAGCACATTTGTGGCTACCCTTGGGGACCCAAGAAATAACCGGGTAAGAGGTAACTTTTCAAGAGAGGTTAAAGGTCCTACATGGTGACTAGAAGCAAGAACAGGTTCAGGGATTTCGCTTACTTGTTGAATAAACATGTGTTGTGCACCTGCTTTGTGCAGAGACTGTGTTAGTTTGAAGACATACAATAGAAAAAAAGTACAGCATATAGTCTCTGCTTTCATGGCGCTCAGTCATAGAGGCAATGAAGAAAAAAATAGCAAGGTCATGTGATAAAGAGATTCGAAGTAGGGGAACAACATTAGATATGATCCAGGAAGACTTCCATGACATGGGCATGGATACTATATGACAAGGAGAAATCAATCATGCAAAGCTATGGAGAAAAAGTGTTGGACATAGAGGAAACAGCAAATACAGAGACCCAGTGGAGGTGGTTAGGTTGCTGTGTTCAATACACAGGGTTGAAGCATTTTAGATATGGGTGGGAAAGGAAAGCAGAGTATTGTAGAGGCAGTAATACTTAGATTTTACTACAATTATAAGGGTTATTAGTGTTTAAATGACCCTTGGAGAAGCCTAGAACATATTACTTGTAGTGTAAACAATTATTCTGACATATGGGTGATTGTATCTTGAAGGTAAAGGATTTTCCCTCATTATTGCACAGCTGAAAGAGGCAGTCAGCACAAGAGTTACAATTACAGGGTTTAGAATTCAGATTTGGTTAAAATCCAAGCTCTACCTCCTACTTATTATATGTCTTTCTCAGGTCTCAATTTCAACATCTAAACATGGAGATAATAAATCCAATTCTTTCTTTTTTCTTACCTCACAGGGCTGTTGTGAGGTATTAGTCATATGTAAATGTTTTGTAAATAGTTAATGATCTTAAAATATGTAAATCATTATATCACATGAACAAATTTGTAGAACAGAACTTTCTGGGGTTGATTCTGTTGAAATATATTACATGTTTCTGCTGTAATAACTGCATAGAGTTAACTCTGATATCCTTGCTAATTGAGAAAATTTGTAGTACAAAATTTGTTTTATTTCTCTCTAAAATAGATTATATTTTATAGCATATTGGCTTTATAATTATGTTTAGCCTTAGTTCTTATATAATTTTCAGGCCTCTGAAAATGTATATTTCCAAAACCAAACTCATTATCCCCCTACAACAGTCTTACTCTTTTTCATACATTCTTTGTTGGTATTCAACTATCCACCGACCAACCAAAGTGGAAATATTAATATTTCAACTCCCTACCCTTCATCACTACTCTCAGCCAGTCACCAAGGACCTCTCACTTCTGAGACACATCTCTTAAATTTAGGCCCCTCCCTCCCATTTCCCTAGACCTATCTTCCTTTGAAACCTCATCACCCACATAGTTGACCAACAACTGCTAGTATTTCTTGAACACTTACTATGTGGGAGATACCCTTCTAAGCCCTTTACAATCTTCAAATTATTCTGTGAAAAAGTACTATTATCCACAACTCATATATGGGGAAACCAAGGCACAAAGTGTTTAATCATCTTTTCCAAGGTCATAAAGCTAACTAATGGCAGAACAAATATTTGAACTCCAGTAATTCTAAGTCTAAGATGTAAATGCAAGATGGTCGAATACGAACAGCTCCAGTCTCCAGCTCCCAGCGCGAGCAACACAGAAGACAGGTGATTTCTGCATTATCAACTGAGGTACTGGGTTCATCTCACTGGGGAGTGCCGGACAATAGGTGCTGGTCAGCTGTTGCAGCCCGACCAGCCAGAGCTGAAGCACGGCGAGGCATTGCCTCACCTGGGAAGCGCAAGGGGGAACAGAATCTCTTTTCCTAGCCAGGGGAACTGAGACACACAACACCTGGAAAATCGGGTAACTCCCACCCCAATACTGTGCTTTAAGCAAACGGGCACAACACGAGATTATATCCCACACCTGGCCAGGAGAGTCCCACGCCCACGGAGCCTTCCTCATTACTAGCACAGCCCACAGAGCCTTCCTCATTACTAGCACAGCACTCTGCGATCTAACCACAAGGCAGCAGTGAGGCAGGGGGAGGGGTGCCCGCCATTGCTGAGGCTTAAGTAGGTAAACAAAGCCCTGGGAAGATCGAACTCGGTGGAGCTCACAGCAGTTCAAGGAGGCCTGCCAGTCTCTGTAGACTCCACCTCTGGGGACAAGGCACAGCTAAACAACAACAACAACAACAACAAAAGCAGCAGAAACCCCTGCAGATGCAAATGACTCTGTCTGACAGCTTTGAAGAGAGC
>NW_012098510.1:928603-986393 GCF_000951045.1 Mandrillus leucophaeus
TTTTGAGACAGGGTCCCACTCTGTCACCCGGGCTGGAGTGCAGTGGCACAATCTTGGCTCACTGTAACCTCCACCTCCTGGGTTCAAGCAATTCTCCTACCTCAGCCTCCTGAGTAACTGGGAGTACAGGCACACGCCACCACACCCGGCTCATTTTTTTTTTGTATTTTTAGTAGAGACGGGGTTTCACCATGTTGGCCAGGCTGGTCTTGAACTCCTAACCTCAAATGATCCACCCACCTCGGCCTCCCAAAGTGCTGGGATTGCAGGCGTTAGCCACCACACCCTGTCACCCTGAGATTTTCAAAGCGCCATATCCAGGTCTCCTTGTCTCTGCATATGCTATGTTTCTACTTGAAAAGACATTGTTCCCATTTCTCTGAATATAGAAGTCTGACTTCAAAGTGTAAATCAATGGCATTGACACTGAATCTCAATTTTTATCATCCATAAAACAGGTGTAACAATTATTGTCGTTCTTAATTCATAAGGTAATTATAAGGACCAAATGATATTATGTAAAACTGTATAAGAATAAAATATTTACATGATAGGGTGTAAGCCAAGCTATTCAACTACCTTTAAGGTTTCACAGTCTTTCCCACCCACTTCAACCAGCCTTGGAAGGAGGAAGGATTCCTGCCCTCTTATTATTAGAGTAACTTGGCCAAAGTGGAAAGCAGAAAGGAGATATTCAACCATTCTTGATGTCATACAGTTTGAGGGTTTGTGTCTGAAGAGGGTAAGATTATGGTGAGTCACTATTTATGTGCAGGCAGATCAACAACAGTGAGAAAAATGAAGAAAAACAAATTTAAGATGGTTTTGATGTGTTTTATATATTTTACTTTCCATGTATTCTCAAGAAAGAGTCAAACTGTTATTCAAATAGTTTTTGGATTGCCAACTGAGCTTTCTTTGAAAGCAAAGCTGTGTCAATACAAGACCACCAAGCACGTGGAGTTTATACAGGTGGCCATGGTGAGTAAAAGTCCCCCTTTGATTTCACCATGAAGATACATCCTCTCTTCTCTGTGCTTCCGCTGAACTTAGTTTCACCCCTGTTCTGTTAAAACTTTCTGTATTATAATGACCTGTTTAACATGACACACACACACACACACACGCACACTCTGTAGATTATGAGTACCTCAATGACAAAGACTAAATAATACTTATCTATGTATTCCTAATATCTTCAGCCCTAGTTGCCTGAAAACATGGAAATCCCAAGGTAAGAAAAGGCAAGAAAAGGGCACAGTTCAGTTTCTCTAACTCCTTTTATTAAAGATTTCCATGGAGAGAAGTCATTATGCTTTTGTATCTAATTTTTTTAAACTGTACTATTTGTCAAAAGCATCACTTTCCAGGAAAAAAAAAAAAAAAAGATTGCCAAGAGACAAGAGGCTGAGGTCTAGAACTACCTCTGCCACCAACTAGACAGGTTACCTAGATAGTTCAGCTCAAGTCCCTCAGCCCAATCTCTCACCAGCAATTGAGACATCAGGACTCGATAGTCTTTATGGATTGTTAAGCTCTAAAATTCAGTAATCCCATAGTGATACTTGTCCCCACATGCCTCTTGGAGGTACAAAAACAGAACTGTCCAGAGTTGAGAGTTTTGCAGTTCACCTGAGTTTCTGTTTTCCTGGGACCAACCACTGTTGTCACTTCCAGCTCTCCCCAGTGGAAAGCTCTGTTCTTCACACCTGATCAGGAGGCTCAGAAAGACAAAGGCCAGAGAGAGTGGAAAATGATTTGCAAAGAAGCCAAAAGGGGAATTCTGTAACTGTGTATTTTTCCACTCCTTTCTAATTTAAAACCACTTACAAGTGACAATGCCCAACCTGAGGCAGGTGCCACGTGGTAGCTCATTACACCCTCGGGACCCCATGTAAATCTTTTTTCTGAGAACAGCTATTGTCTTCCAAGGAAAAGCTTTTAGCATAATGGCAGGCTGAATAGAACATTGCTTTTGTAAGAATATTTTTAAGAAAAAGAAAAAGAAAGGTATTCTTTAACAACTGCAAAAGCAGCCTCTTGCTTTCCCCCACCTCAGGCCCCCTGGAAAGAACAGTGTGTGAGCCATAGGAGACTGTGGCAGGGGAGTGAGATTATCTCACCTCCAGAGACATATAAAGGTTACGCTCTGCTCTTTTAGGTTATAATAAATGCAGGATGGCGGTGTCTCAGATTGCAAAAAATAGCATATCGACCCCCTTTGTTGTTTCTTAACTTCTCACTAGTAAATCAGTCCGTGACTATTCATTTAGAGAATGAGAGTTTCTAATAGGAGAATGACATTTTCCCTCAGAAAATTCCCACAAATTCGTTCCTTTTCTCAGATCATTCGTGAGTACAGTCAAGACAATGCTGTTACAGGTTCTGAATGTAGAGATGTCCAATTTGGCAATAAAGTTTCTAAGAAAAATGAAGCTTCTATCAGAGATGTAGCTCTCCAAACCAAAATGGGACTCGACTTTCTCTGGGCTAAAATGGTCATTTAGAATGTGAGGTTGTGAGAGAAATGTGGAGAAAATGGAGAAGTTGACAAAGTGATAGCAGCCTTCACCAAGCAGTGTGTTCTGGTTGTATGCATTTCTGGGTAATAGTCCAGTAAAACCAAAGTCTAAAGAGGGGTATCTGGAAATATGTTTGACGGACTCCATATGCAAAATGGAGGTAAGACAACAAGTATAGGAAGGCCAAGAGCTCATTAGTAAGAGGAATTTCCACACAAAGGCAACTCAATCTGTGTGAGAAGCAGCAGAAAGCAGGCATGGTTTTTGGGAAATGGCTGAGTCTGGGAAAATTCTTCTTTCCGGGATTAGATAAATAATGACCCCCCAAGACTCTTTATTCTGAATTGCTCTCTAGTTCTACTCAAATTCTGCATCTTCTCCCAGTTCAAATTCAAGAAAGGAGATACCACACCACCCACCCACACATCTCATTCCGGAATAGTATACAAACTAAAGATACAAAACTTCTCAAATCTACCCGGAAGTTGCATATTCAAAGGGTATGCTAATCAAAGTACCTATTCACATATAATGTGTTAAAGGATTTAAGTAGGCTAAGTGGAATTATGCCAGACCACCATTAACCAATGGAGACTAGGCTCAGAAGGCACTGCAAAGAATTTCCTGGACTGATCGTGCCTACCAAGCCTATCCCCAAACTGCTTATGGAATGTCTTCTGCTCCAATCTGTTGGAGCCCCTGTTCCATTTTATTGGATTCTGTGTGTTCCTCCTCACTCCCGTTCTGCTGTGCAAAATCCAAATGCCCTACCTGGGTTCCTTTAACATCCCAAATCCTACTAGTTAGGAAGGGCCTGGACTTTCTAACTGCCCAATGCCTATTCATCACTGAGAGTCCCTGATGCTAGACTGAGGTGTAGATCCTTTTGTAAAGGTTCCCTGCTATCGTCAATTTCTCCTTAAGCCCTCCTCTTCCACAATGACTTCAGTGACAATCTCCCAGAGAACTTCCCTGTTCACCGTCCCACTGAAAAGGGCAGAGAGTGATTTTGCTCTTGAAGACCTGCCAGCAGTTTGGCTCTGAGGGCTCAAATATCAAGGTGTAAGGTAGTAAGTCTTCTTTATTGGGAGCATTTCAAGAAGGGACTGTCCTCAATTCTCCAAATAGTGATAAAGTACACAGCTGGCAAATCTGGTGACGACTCAACTGAAAATATATTATCAAGAAGGTAAGGCTAAATGTTTCCAGGAATATAACTTTTTAAAAAGAAAATGCTTTTGAAAAATAAATCAAACCAATACTTTTGGAAGACTTTCTGGAGCTCAGACACTGGGAGGAACTAAAAGTAATCAATAAGTTGTCCTCAATAATATTCAGGTCCAGGACTTTAGACCAGATCATCAAGGCAACCAGCCTTGAGAGGGGAGTTCCCCCAGAGTTCCATAGCCATGGTCTTATTTCCTGGGATGGTAAAGTAAGACTCAAGTAATAATCCCACACAATGGAGAGAAAACCTTTCTTTCCACTCATACCTCCTTATGAGGGGTTAGTGGCAGCTACTGAACCAGAAACTATCTAAATTGCAACTAAATACAATCCCACACTGAAGCTACCTTAGTCCCTGAGAGGCAGGAAGCAGGTAAAACAATTTAATCTCACCTGAAGGGAGGCCTGGAGGCAGGAGAATCTTGAGCTGCAGGCTCATTTGCTGTTTTCTCCTTCTAAATCAATACATCACATTTTGTAGTTCAAAGGAAATTAAGTAGTTCCATTTCTGATTTACAGGCATGGTTAGTTGCACTTTGAAGGGTAGGTAGTATTTATACTGGGCTGAGTATTTTTTTTTTAATTTTTCTTTTGGAAACACAGCAATGGCATGTGTTTATATATTCATATATATATAAGAATATATTCATATATATAGTTACTGTATATAGATACTATATATAGTCTATATATAGTTATATATATAAAGTAACTTTATATAACTACACACACACACACACACACACCCCTACCTTGTACACTTTTTTATTATGTAACCCTGCTGAAACTGTGCCCCAGCACTGTGGCTCAGGTCATGCAGTCTCAGCTCTGTGCTGGGATCTGACGGGTCTGAAGAAAGGCCTTCAGGCAGAAAGAGTGTTCTTTCTCCCTTCCTGCCACAGTATCTGAAGCATCCACCATGAAAATGCTTCCATTGGGTTAGGAAAGGAACATAAAATTCGTTGTGAGCAAGAAGAGAGTAATACACTTACTTGTGGTCAATTTAGCATAAATGCTTTTGAAAGGACACAAAGATAGATGTGTACCTGCCCCCCACCTGCTACACCCTTGTTCTACTCTCTAATCTTTGCACATACCAGAGATTTCGTAAGTTCTGTGAGTACCTGGTTTTCTGCACGTACCAGAGATTTTGTTTTGCACATACCAGAGATTTTGTAAGTTCTGAGGCAAGGTCACAAGACGTGTTTAAGTAAGATAAACTCTTGCTGCCATAAACCTGCTCTCCCGCCTCAAAGTTTGAACCAAAATATCAGAAATGGCGGGAACCAATCATAGTTAGCCAAATCGCCTTGTTCAAACACTAGCCAATCATATATCTGATTTGTATAATAACTCTATGCCCACTTTTCTTAGACTATATAACATTGTTCGGAGCTCAGTGGGGGAGCTCTCCTGCCCGTCTCGTTTCTCGAGCGAGGGAGAGTTCCAGGTTCGAACCTGTAATAAAGATCCTTGCTGCTTAGCTTTGACTCTGGACTCTGGTGGTCTTCTTCGGGGAATAAACGGTCTGGGCATAACACTTTAACAACTCAGCTAGTGTCTAATAATTTGAGGACAGAATGAGGAAGAGAGGAAGTTATGGCTCCAAGAGTGAAGCCAAAATGTTGATGCTGAACATGTGTATAATGAAGGAGTCAGCACATTTGTTTTGTGTGTGGACTCTGGAATCAGAATAACAATGTTGGAAATCTGTCACCTCTACTGATCATAGTGTTTAACCTTTCTGAGCTCCACTTACCCCATCTGCAAAATAAGGGGTCCAGAAATTAATCCCCATGATGAAAGATACCAATCAGCTACATAATCCATACAAATAATATTTTCAGTGAGTGGGAAAAATAGGATAAAACTTAAAACTCTTCTTGCATAATGTGGAAAGAGAGAAGAGTAGTATCAGAAAGGCACCGGCCTTTGCCACTTTCTACCTTTATGACCTTAGATCACATCCAGGACCAGCTATGCAATTTGCAGGGCCCAGCGAAAAATGGAAAGGTAAGGCCCCTTGTTCAAAACTTTATAAAGAATTTTATAAAGATAGTGACAGAAAAGCATTAAGCAGAGTTCATGGCCCTTCTAAGCAGGAGACCTCTGCAAAGGTATAGGTGACACAAGATGGCCCTAACTAGCCCTTTCCTCTAGGTCAAAGTCTGGTTTCCTCAGGATCTAGCTTAATGACTGTCATTTGCAAGTGACAAAAAGAAAATGCATAGCATTTATCTGATACTTCTTGAGATTAACATCGGATATGTTAGCACGTGTTTAAAAGAAAAAAACCTGTTATGATCATAAGAGTGTACACTTACTATAACCCATCTTACAGAGCAAGCAGAAACCAGCCTCTTATGATTCATATAAGGGTGTACTAAGAGATATTTTTTCTCTTTCTCTCTCTTTTTTCAACAGAACTATTTGTTGGAGTGCCAGATTATTTAAGGGCCTTTGCATGTTTCAAGTCCTCTTCTTAAAGTAAGAATACTCTCCATATTTATAATAGCAACAAAAACACCAATGTCAGCACAAAATACAAAAACGGAGGCACTTCTATGTCATAATGATACATCAGAGTTCTGCTCACCTCTTTTGTAGAAAAAGAAGCTCAGACTTACACACATCCACTTTCTTAAGCAAATAATGGTTCAATGAAAGTTACCCTGGGAGGACTGCTGTTTCCAGCTCCCAAGCACTGCTCATCTGCCGAGGTGGGGACCCTATGACTGTTATGGAAATTGCTCTTAAATGCATAAAATACAGAAAATAATTTTTGGAAAATCCCTTATTATTCATTAAAGCATTTTAGGGCCTCATTAATCCAGATAGATTAATCAGTTGTTGATTTGCCAGGTGGTTGAGTATCCATTGTCAGATGCTGATGGGGTGTGAGAATTATAATTCTGATCCACCAAAGAGTCACCTGAATGAGGCTAGCAATTCATCAGGGAAGGCTGTATCTTCACCAGGAAGGCTGTATCTTCACCAGGAAAGGCTGTATCTTCATCAGGGAAGGCTGTATCTTCATCAGGGAAGGCTGTATCTTCCTCAGAGAAGGCTGTATCTTCACCAGGAAGGCTGTATCTTCCTCAGGGAAGGCTGTATTTTCACCAGGGAAGGCTGTATCTTCCTCAGGGAAGGCTGTATATTCACCAGGGAAGGCTGTATCTTCATCAGGGAAGGCTGTATCTTCTGGGGATAAATTAAGCTGGGTGCCCAGTCTCTTCTTTAATCTTCAAAACTTCTCTGTATCACAAAACATTCTTCATTCTTTGGGTTTGTTTTTGGTTTTGTTTCTTTTTTTTTTTTTCCTACCTAAGTTCTGAAACGATGTTAGAAGTCATTTTCAAAAGATAGTTGGTAACAGGTCAGTCACACATATGCACTTAGCACAGGAGCCCAACATTTAAAGACATGCATGTGCGTGTGTGTGTCTGTGTACATGTCTGTGTCTACGTGTGTCTATGTGTTTGTGTATGTGTCCGTATGTGTATATTTGTGTGTGTCTGCATGTGTGTGCATGAGTTTGGCTTCAACTTTGTTTCAAAGTTCTTAGCTAGAGCCTGTCCACATCTTCAGATACAAATACCTGCAGATACAAATGGTATTCAGGTCATCAAGGGGATTCTTTAGCCAGGGCTTAAAAACTCAACTTTCTTTCTTTCCAAACTTTGACTGAATGAGAGTCACATAACAGCAGTGAGCACAGTGAGAAAAGTCCCTGGATTAGAAGTTGGCAAATATGATTCAGAGTCCTGGTTCTATTTTAAGAGAGGAAGTGACCATCATTAGCAAACTGTCATTTCATCTCCCTGACAGTTCGAATTCATTTCATTTTCTCTCTCTTTAACAACAGAGCAACATTAATGTTTAACCTATGTGTCACACCAATAAAAGTCGGGGGTGTACTTCTACAAAGACAGACAGTCTCCAACCCTTTATGGAGATTTTGATCTAAAAGAGACAGAATGCTTCCAAGACTATAAAGGACACCCTTAGTCAAATCTTCCATGAAGAGGATCCCATTTTACTCACGGAACTGCTCTAGATGCTCATCACTGTTGGACTCAGGCATGGCCGTGATGGTCACCAAGGGACACGGATTCCCTCCCAACGTCTGGCAGAGAACATCTTGCCGGAAGTAGACCTCTTTGAGGTTGACACTCTTTTCCAGGATGTCAAGATGAGTCTGGAGCAGAAATAAAGCAGGCATGTATATTATCAATGTTTTTTATAACAACAGTAATAGAAAACAACAACGGCTTACATATAGTTTAAAAGTATTGTTGTTAATCTAATCTGTCCTTTATGTATTGGGCCTTGAGTAATTAAAAGGGGGCTATTTCTACTGTCTAGGAGAAGCTCAGTGAGACTGAGCAGGAAGCATCCTACCTGCATGTTTTGGCATAATAGAAGATCTGTTTTCAAGTTGCACTGAAAGCAAGAGGGAGGCAGGCAGGGGCATAAAGTCCTCTTCCTATCACTGTGGCATACAAGGAAATGATAGAAAATGGAAACTCAGAAGGGTCAGGGAGGGGGTGGAGGAGGATCATGAGAAATGTGTTAACGGTTACAATGTACGTTATTTGGGTGATGGATACCCTGAAAGTGCTGGCTTGACCAACTTTACTCAATCTATGCATGTAACAAAACTTCACATGTAACCATAAATTTGTACAAATAAAAAAATAGCAATCAATGTAAAAAGAAAAGAGACAAATCTAAGCATGCTTTCTTTAAAATAAAAAATTAAAAAAAAATGTGGTTATCATGAAAATAGAACACATCCAGAACACTGGAGAGAATGAGATAGAAAACTTCAACAGCACATAGTATCACAGGGCCAAGTAATAGGGAGAATTGTGAGCACATTGACAAAATAATAGACGTGATTAATCCAGGTGGACTGCTAAGCTAAAAGAACAAGTAACAAAGAGCAACAAATTTTCCTACCATACCTCCCCATTTCAATACTCATTTAAAAAACAAATACAAAAATGGAATAGCCATTGAAATTAGGACACCTGGTTAACAATCTTTTTTTTTTTTGAGACAGTCTCACTGTGTTGCCCAGGCTGGAGTGCAGTGGTGTGATCTCGGATCATTGCAACCTCCACCTCCCAGGTTCAAGCGATTCTCCTGCCTCAGCTCCCGAGTAGCTGGGATTACAGGCACCCACTACCACACCCAGTTAATTTTTGTATTTTTAGTAGAGGAGGGGGTTTTGCCGTATTGGCCAGGCTGGTCTCAAACTCCTGACCTCAGGTGATCTGCCCCGCTTGGCCTCCCAAAGTGCTGGGATTACAGGCATGAGCCACCACGTCCAGCCCCTGGTTAACAATCTTTAAGAATTCTGAAGAAATTCTCCCTAATCGAAACAGGGGCACCAGTCATAAAGAGGCTAAGAGATTTTCCCCCACCCGCACTGCATCCCCCGACAGTGGAGACTTCAGTAACCAGAGGAAACACTGCCCCTCTGCAGCACAAGAATACCACTGCCCAAAAATTATCCTCCCAGCTTAAAATTTAGAAAGTTTTTTCCACAATCAAACAGGTAGTAAGAGGTCCAAGGAGAAAACACCCACCTTGTTTCTTGACAAATAACTAGCCTGGTAGGTAAATGAAACAAAAAAACTTATGAATTTTTTAATAAAATGAATATGTAAAAATATTGACAAATATGTAAAATATATGGAAAGGGAAGTAGTGTCTTCAAAAGGTAGAGGAAGTATTTACATGTGGAAAGAATTTACTACAGATGGTAAGAATAGTGGCCCCCAAAGATGTTCATGTTTTCACCTTCAGAACCTTTGGTAGGATACCTTACATGGTGAAAGCGACTTTGCAGATATGCTTAGATTAAGGGTCCACTTGAAATGGGGAGGTCATCCTGCACTATCCAGTTAGGGCCAATCTAATCACAACATGATTAAAAACAGAGACCCTTTCCTGGCTGCAGAGAACCATTGCTGGCCCCGTAAGACCTCAGTCTTCCCTTGCTGGCTTTGAAGACGGAGAAAGGCATCATCAGCCAAGGAATGCAGGTGGCCTCTAGAATCTGGAAAAGGAAAGGAAACGCATTCTGCCCGCAGAGCCTCCAGAAGAAATGCAACCCCAAAATCCTGGTCTTTGCCCAGTGGGATTCATGTCAAACTTCTAACCTAAAAAGCTGTACAATTTTTTTTTTTTTTTAAAAAGGACCTGTTCCTGTTGAAGCTACTACATTTTTAATAATTTGTTACTGAAGCAATAGACAACTATTACACAAGGGAACAAGAATGTCCTAAAGTAAGTACAAATCCCAACATCTGAATAGGAGTAGACTAAAACCTATTTGTACTCTACTGAAATAGTTGACTTGTAAGGAAAAAGAAAAAGAGACAAGAAAAGAAAAGATTACCAGATAATTCTATGGCCTTTCTCTAGCCTCGGGGACACCTGAAAATTTGACCTTGAGTCATATTCTCCTTAAAACTGAGAACCAAAATCATTTACCTACACATAGCTTACCGTCTACATTAACATGACTTTATTATTCCCCAGCCTTCCCCTATTATTCCCCAGCATAACTTTACTGCTATGGGAAGACAGAAATTACAAATAAATATATTTTTCATTTCAGGAATATCCCATCAACTCTTCAATAGAAAGCATCAACCCATCTTTGAGCCAAGATTCTTCGAATCCCTCTTCTCACCTCTTTTCAAAATCCTTACCTTACAGTGTCCACCAATCTTAAACCATTACTTCATGATCCTTACCCAATCCTAATCAATCCCCCCTACATTAAATAAATATCTGCCTTTAAGCCAGGCTTTAAGGTATCAGTAAATATCCCCACCTTGCCCTCTGCCCTTTGAGACACTAGTAAGATTCTGTCCCATTCTTTCTCCTTTAGTAAATTTGTTTCCTACTACTGCTGGAATCACCAAAAATTTTGTACGTTAAGACAACACAAATTTATTTTCTTATGGTTCTGAAGGCCAGTAGTCTAAAATGGGTCCCACTGGGCAAAATTCAAGGTGTCAGCTGGGCTGCATTCCTTTTGGAAGCTTTATACAATATCTCTTCCTGTGTCTTTTCCAGCTTCTAGAGGTCACCTGCATTCCTTCACTCATGGTACCTCCCTCCACCTTCAAAGCCAAAAATTGCATTACTGACTTCTGCTTCCATTAAGTCCCATCTTTTTCTCTGGCTCTGATTCTTTTGTCTCATTCTTTTACTTATAAGGACCCTTGTGATTACCCTGCACCCAATCCGATAATCAAGGATAATCTCCCCATCTCAAAGTCCCTAATCACATCTTCAAAGTACCCTTACCATGTAAAGTAACATCTTCACAGGATTGGGATATGGAATTTTGGAGGTCCATTATTCTGCCTACCATGCTAACATGAGCAATAAACCCAACTGTGTCTTAGAAACAGGTTGTTCTTGTGATGTTCCAGAGAGCCAGGACTTGACACAATACTAAGTAAAGGAATTATAAGAAGCATGTTTATACAAGATTCAAGATAAATGAGAATCCAGCAGAGGCCCGTGTATCTAATCAAATCTTTGTACTTAATTGTTATGATTGTCCCTCAAGGAACGAGGATCAGGTATTGATGAGATGCAACTGCATTGGAGATTCGGAAGGAGCCACATACCCCTGAGAATACAAGATGACTAACTACACATACACAAACACACACACACAACCTAAACAACTAGCTAATCATGAAATCTGAAGGAAGCCCAAGGCTGATAGTATTCCTAGGCTGAGATGGTTATGTTCCACTCAACCTAATCTCTCATGACCATATAATTCCATAGTGAGGAGTTACTAGGACAAAGTAAGCTATACCTGGGAGTCCAAAGACTCTCACTAAGCCCTTTCTATGTGTGCTGTTTTGTTGCCCTCTCTGTATTCTTTCTTATGGATAGTAAACTTAGTTCTGGATAAAGCCTAACCTGTGTGTTTGATTGCCAATCTTAACTCACTGCTCATTGTTGCATAGAATGACACTTGTACCCTACACTGAAGATTATTTTTAAACATGTATGTGTCTCTGTGTGGTGTCTGTGTGTGTGTGTGTGTGTGTGTTTGTGTGTGTGTATGAATAAACCCATTGTACATATATATATATACAAAAAAATCATTCTTGGCTCATATTTATTCTGCAACACTACATGCTAGAGGAAATGAGTACTGCTTAAAGCTTGAAAGTAGAAGGGATTATAATCTAATAAACCTATATCCAACCAAGTTTTTGCTCATCAGCAAATGTAGCATACATGCTCAAACATACAGGAGCTCAGACAAAATATCACCTTATCTTTATTGAAAATAAGGTCTTGGCCCAGGTGCAGTGGTTCACACCTGTAATCCCAGCACTCTGGGAGGCCGAGGCGGGTGGATTGCTTGAGCTCAGGAGTTCAAGACCAGCCTGAGTAACATGGTGAGACCCCATCTCTACCAAAAATACATAAAAATTGACGGGCATGGTGGTGCACACCTGTGGTCCCAGTTACTTGGGAGGCTGAGGTGGGAGGATCACTTGAGCCTGGGAGGTCAAGGCTGCAGTGAGCCCAGATCAAGTCACTGCACTCCATCCTGGGTGACAAAGCAAGACCCTGTCTTAAAAAAAAGAAAAAAAAAGAAAGAAAAGAAGGACTTGAAGACACACTTCAGCTGCCCCCAAATCAAACAGAAAAGCAATATAAAAAGACTATAATAAAATCCAGTTAAACAAGCTTACATCTAAATGACTACATAAAAATATGGTTACTATATTAACATAAACACTAAAAAATCATTCTTTAGGAAGACAATACACATTATAAAATTTTGATGTCATCACCTAGCTCTAAAATGAACTTTAAAAGAGATGTACAAGGGAGGAAAAAGGTGGAACAAAATGTTAATGTTTTCAACTCACATAGATATAGAAATATTATTTAATTCTTGAAAATTGAAAGGCAGTACTTAGTATTGTGCCAAATGCAAACTCTCTAGAATATCACTAGAACAATGGGTCTCTAAAACAGAGTTGAGTTTATTGCTTATGTTGGTGTGGTAGGCAGAATAATGGCCCTCCAAAGATGCCCATATTCTAATCCCTCCAACCTGTGAAGATGTTATTTTACATAGTAAAGGAACTTTGAAGATGTGATTAGGAAATTTAAGATGGGGAGACTATCCCAGATCATCAGGTTGGGTGCAGGGTAATGACAAAGGTCCTTTTAAGTGAAAGAAGGAGATAAGAAGTCAGATTCAAAGAACGAGATGGGATGTAATGGAAAAAGAGGTAAGAGGCATGCCATTTTTGGCTTTGAAGGTGGAGGGAGGTACCATGAGCCAAGGAATGCAGGAAATCTGGGTTTACATTCTGGTTGTGTGGATTCTGAAAAAACTGATGTAAATTTTTTATTTAACCTCATTGTGACTTAGTTTTCTCATCTTTAAAAGGCACATAAAAATATCATTACCTATCTCATGCAGTGGTTGCTATAATTTAGTCGTATAATGTATGTGAAGAGCATCTGTTATGTAGGAAACAATAAATGTTAGCTGTTATTGTTAATGGAGAAGTATAAGTTCAAATATACTCTTTTTAAGCAGTAAAAAAGAAAGCACTAGTAAAATTATAAACTCTGAGGGTGAAAAAAATGAAAGAAATGATGGTCCACATTGCATAAGAAAAAAGAAAGAGAGACAACAGCAGTGAAGCATGGAAAATAGCATGAAACCAAAATGACAAGTAACAGTAAAAACTGTTTAAGTATAAACAGGCTAATCAGCCTTAATAATGACAAAAACTTGGATTACTTTTTAAAATCCCACAGCATGTTGTATATAAGAGGTACTTTTAAAGAGAAAGGAAAAAAAATTATGTGTATGAGAAATGCTCTTATATTATCTCTTTATTTTGTTTGCCTCTGTTCAAACATTTTAAAGGAGAAATATTGAAACTAAAAGCATAAGCAAACATAAATTAAGGCAGGCATGGCAATAGTAATATACAATGAAGCCATATTCAAGATCAAGTGCATTAAATGGGATTTTAAAATCTTATTTTGATAAAGGGCAAAATTCACAATGAACATATAAAACTCATAAATCTTAAGAATCAAATAATATGGGATTAGACTATATAACACAAAAAACAACAGAAAGAGAAAAAAATTATTCTCAGAGTGGGAGATTTTAAGATAGCACCTGGGTCTTGAATAAATCAACTGCATAAAATAATAATATAAGGTATTTGAACAATATTGTTTTTGTATACATATGTCAAATTTTGTCTTTCCAGAGAAAAATTTTTTCTCAAATATTCATGGAAATGTAGCAATAATTAATCATATATACAGCTATTAAAAACTCATTAGATTCTTCCCCCCAAAAAAGCAGAAATTATACAAATCACATTTTCTGACAATTAAATGAAATTAGACTTAAATAAAAACGGTTTTCAAAACAGCAAAAATAAAATAACCACTAGAGAATAGAAAATACCCTCTTAAAAGAAGCTTACTGGAAAAAAATTCCGGTAGGGAATTTTTTTAGGTTACAAAATAGGTTACAAAAATCAATATTAAATTATTAACTACAGCCCTAATATAAGAAGTAGACATCTGGGTATCCCAGGAGAGATGGCACAGAAGAAGAATGGAAATGTCTCCATCAGAATATCAGTCATGTTTCTAAGTCATCCTGGAAAAGGAAAATTCCAGCTCCTTAGTTAAGAAGGCATGGATAGTGCTGGATTCAGATTATAGTCTCTGTGATCATAAACAAATTACTTTTAAGATTTTTATAAACATTTGAGTGAAAGCTGCTCTCAGTATTCTTTATTACCAAATCCAGACTAAATGTAACTTGCCTCACAATTACTATCAAGATTCCAGGGCTCTAAAGCCAGAAAGGGAAACTTGGTTGCAGCATTTCCCAAAATATATCCCGTAGTGTGTTAGCAAGTGCTGTGGTGTGAACAAGGACATGGAGGAGGCAGGAAATTCATAGCCAAAGTGCTTAGAAAATGTTGAGTTAAATAAAATGAAAATATTTCCGTGGATGCAAGATTTCTCAGATTCTTTAATATTTCAATATGCATTGTGAACTGTTAGAAGAAAAACTAGTACAAGCGCTTCATAAATTTAGATGACCATTAAACTTTTCTTCTCTAAACATCTCAAGAGACTGAAGTGCTACAGACTATGTTTTGGGAAACACTGTCTTGCTGAATTATCTCTATGAGCTTGCTCACTCTCTCTCTCTCTCTCTCTCTCATTAAATCTGCTTGTTACATTTTATTGTGGCCACATGGGTCCTTGCCAATGGTGAAGCTTTCCCAACAAAAGGCCAAACATAAACTCAGACACCTCTAGTCAATTGATTTTTGACAGAGGTACCAAAAACACGCAATGGGGAAAGGACAGTTTCTTCAATAAATGGTGTTGGGAAAACTAAATATCCACATGTGGAAGAATGAGAATTGATCCCTTATATAAGAATCAACTGAACCTAAGCATAAGACCTGAAACTGTAAAGTTATGAGACAAAAACATAAGGAAAAAGCTTCATGACATTAGTTTGGGAAGTGATTTCTTAAATATGACCCCAATAGCACAGACAAACAAAGCAAAAATAGACAATAGGATTCCACCAAACTAAAAGGCTTCCACATAGCAAAAGAAACAATTCACAGAGCAAAGAGACAACCCACAAATTGGGAGAAAATATTTGCAAATCATACATCAGACAAGGGGCTAATATCCAAAATATACAAGGAACACAAACTACACAGTAACAAGAAAACAAACAACCCTATAAAAATGGGCAAATGGCCTAAATAGGCATTTCTGAAAAGAAGATATACAAATGGACAACAGATACACACAAAAAATATAATGTTCAACATCTCTAATCATCAGAGACATGCAAAATAAAACCACATGAGATACCACTTCACACTTGTTAGAATGGTTATTATCAAAAAGATGAATGACAGCAAGTGCTGGTGAGGATCTGGAACCCTGAACACCATTGGTGGGAAAGTAAATTAGCACAGCTATGTTGGAAAACAGTATGAAGTTTCCTCAAAAACTTAAAAATAGAATTACCATACAATCCAGCCATCTCACTTCTGGGTATATCCAAAGGAACTTAAATCAGTACATCAAAGAGATGTCTGTCTACACCCCTATGTTCAGTGCAGCATTATTCACGAGAGCCAAGATATGGGAACAACCACAGTGCCCACTGATGGAGTTACACACACATACACACACACACACACACATATATATTTTATATATACACATACACATATACATATATACATACATACACAATGGATTACCATTCAGCTTTAAAAAACAGGAAATTCTATCATTTGCAACAACATGGATGAGCCCGAAGGACACATGCCAAGTGAAATGATGGGTGCAGAGAGACAAATACCACATGATCTCACTTATACATGAAATATAAAAAAGTCAAACGTATAGAAGTAGAGAGTAGAATAGTGGTACAGAGCCTGGAGGAGTGGAAACAAAGGGGAGGAATGGAGAGATGTTGGAGAAAGGGTACAAAATTTCAATTAGACAAGAGGAATAAGGTCTGGTCATCCACTGCATAGTATAGTAATCATAGCTCATAATAATATACTGAATTACTTCAAAATCCCTAAAAGAGTAATTTTAAGTGTTCTCACCACAAAGAAATGATAAATATGTGAGGTGATAGATATGTTTATTAGTCTGGTTTGATCAATCTGCAACATATACATGTATCAACACATCACATTGCACCCTATAAATATAAGCAAGTATTATTTGTTAATTAAAAATGAAATAAAAATCATAAATAAAAATAAATAACACAATCTGTAAAAAAAAGAAAAGAAAAGAAAAAGAAAAAAGGGAAAAGAGGGAACAAATAAATGAAAAACAAAAAGCAGTAATCATCATTCTGTGATATTACAATTAAGCCGTAGCTCTTTGCTGCCTGATATCAAACTTTAAAAAAATAATAAAATCTAGATTTTATAAATCAGATATGGGGAAGCAGGTTAGGCAGAAGGTTGGTCTATAGAAGCCACCAAGCACTATTAGCTATGAGAGACAAAAAGTCAAAAAGGTATCATAGGGCACACGAACACTGTCCTTCAAAATAGTGTTGGCTGGACAGGCTCCCAAGTAGCAAATGTGGGAGAAGGCAAAGCCTGAAAGTGTTCTTCTCTCATGAGTTCTCTTTTAATTTGTTATTATTATTACATTTTCCACAATAATATTACAAATCAACAAATGCCTAATATTCTTTTAGCTTAAGCTCACTGTGTTAGTCCATTCTCATGCTGCTAATAAAGACACACCTGAGACTGGGTAATTTGTAAAGGAAAGAGGTTTAATGGACTCACAGTTCCACATGGCCAGGGAGGGCTCACAATCATGGCAGAAGGTGAAAGAAGAGCAAAGGCATGTCTTACATGGTGGCAGGCAAGAGGGCATGTACAAGGGAACTCCTCTTTGTAAAACGATCAGATCTCAAGAGACTTATTCACTATCACAAGAACAGCATGGGAAAGACCTGCCCCCGTGACTCGATTAATTCCCACGACATGTGAGAATTATGGGAGCTACAATTCAAGATGAGATTTAGGTGAGGACACAGCCAAACCATATCACTCATTTTCTGTAAACTGCAATTTTTCATGGATCCATCTCCCTGCACCCCTCAATGAAATCTCCCTCCTGTTGGACCTGCCATCAGGTCCAGCAAGTATCTAACACTTCTACTTTTAGGGGATTATTTTGGCTTCAGTCATATAAAAGATTGCTAGAAGTAAACCAAGTATAAATTTCTGTTGGATTTCCTTTTGCAAAAATGTTTTTGTCCTGTTCTCCTAAACATGATCTCCCATCTCAGGTCCAGAAAAGTTATGCCTAATAGGATATTGTGGGGATCATCGATGAGAAAAGTAGGACCTCTGAATGCATGTGCCAATTGACTGTAATTACAGCCCTGTGGAAGCCACATGGGTGGGTTTCTTTATAAAAATGTGAATGAGTTCAAGGCAATTGTAGAAACCCCCAGAGAGATTGACTTCTTAAAAGAAAATCCTGTCTGTGAACAATATCAAGCTGATAACTTTAGCCTGCGGCCCCATCCTGTGTCTCTCCACAGGAGTCCTCAGTCTCCCTTTCCTTTATCAACTACTCCCTTAAAACTTCGATAAAAGACTTCCTTGACCTCAGCAGGGTAACCTGCTGATGTCTACTGATAAAGTGAGAAGCACTGTGCACTCAAAAACCATTCATTTTCTATTGTTATCCCCTAAACTGCTGCACTCTCTGTTCCCCTAATTTAGAAGAAAGTCCACTCCTAAGGAGATAGCCTATTTTATTTGTCTCCTGCCTAGATCTCAGTTGTTACTTAAACATACTCATCAGAGAATCAAATACTTCTTATCACAAGACAAGAACAAATAACACATTTAAGCTAAATAAAAGCCACAAGAACATGCTGCAGGCATGTTCTGATGAGCTTTCTCAAACTGTCCCAGTCTGTCAATATTATGCTCCCCAACTTAAAGGGACTTAACTTTAAAAATGTGAGAAATGATTAGTCTCTACATAACTACTCACAGATTTGTCAATTATAAAGAAAGGATGGTTTTAATATTCCTTGTCCATTAAAAATAAGCAAAGCTATAGTATGATGATTTGGAAAAAAGAGTAAGAAAAAAATAATCATAATCAACTACTCCAAGAAAACCACCAGTATCCTTTGTAATTTTTGAGGAGGGGTCTTTCATTTGTATTTTTTTTTTAAATTTTAGTATGAATTATGGAATGGGTATCTTCCAATCAGTCCAACAGAGAAAATAATCACACGTCATCACAAAAAATAATAAATGCTTTAATGGTTACCATCTAGTATTGCTTACTAGATGTAGACACTTTGCTAAAACTTTCCAATTAGCAACTATTTAACCTTGAAAATAGCCTATGTAGTTCACTGCTTTTTTGTTTCTAATTTTACAGATGAGAAAACCGAGCTAAGAGAAGTTAAATAGCTTGCCTGTGGCTACACAGCAAGGAAACACAGCACCTAGACCAAAATCTAGGTCTGTCTGACCTCAAAACTTTCTTTCATTGTGCCCAAGACCCTGTATTTAGGGAATTCAGACGTCCTTGTTGTCAAATACTTTACCATTCATGCACATATTGGCTCCTTCAGAATGGTTTTCCATGCTCACCTCCTCACCATCAAGAACCTTTATTGGGGCCGGGCGCGGTGGCTCAAGCCTGTAATCCCAGCACTTTGGGAGGCCGAGACGGGCGGATCACAAGGTCAGGAGATCGAGACCATCCTGGCTAACATGGTGAAACCCCGTCTCTACTGAAAAAATACAAAAAACTAGCCGGGCACGGTGGCGGATGCCTGTAGTCCCAGCTACTAGGGAGGCTGAGGCAGGAGAATGGTGTGAACCCGGGAGGCGGAGCTTGCAGTGAGCTGAGATCCGGCCACTGCACTCCAGCTTGGGCGACAGAGCGAGACTCCGTCTCAAAAAAAAAAAAAAGAAAAGAACCTTTATTGGGGTCTGTCATTTGTTTGGCCTATACAAGGATGGATCTCTGTCTACTGATTACCTGACAGTGCTGATTTATGACCTGTTCATTGCATCTTTGATCTGCCACATGTAAGTCAACATCTCCCACTTGACACTTCTTAAACTCTTCATTTATTCTGAGTCTTTTATAAGATACTGTGCATGTGGCATTCTAATTCCTTTTCTTTTCTTTCTCCTTTCTTTTTCCTTTCTTTTTTCTTTTCTTTTCTTTCTTCTTTCTTCTCTCTCTCTTCCCCCTCCCCCGCCACCCTCTGCCTCTGGAGATAACAGTATTCACATCTTCCACAGTGGGTATATGTGTCTGGTAAAAATTCTACTCTATCCTTTAAGATCCTTAAGCTCTCCCAATCCATGGACTCTACTAATGACCACTTTTTTTGTCTCTTGTCATTTCACACAGTTATAAGTTCTCAGTGAGATCCCAATTTTTTACCTCCTAAAATATTCATCAGAAACTCTCCTGGGGCCCCATTTGCAACCAATACTACTGGCTACCTAGGGGCTATTTATAACATAATTCTAATACTTTAACGAGTATTGCTAACACTTTAACAATCATTACAATTACTGATAACTTGATACAACTGATTAAAATAGAGCTTTTTTTGCTTGCTTCAGAATTACAATAGTGTATTTCTTTCTTTTAGCTGTATTTTAATGCTATAATATGAAAAATTATCCAACAGACTTACTGGCAAGCATCTGGAAATATCCATTTGAAAGAACCAAATACTAATTTTCTTATTATAAGAGAATAATAAAATTTTGAAAGTTTCAAAATTGTATTCACATTGAAAAACATCCAACACACAAGTCCTTTGCTATAAAAATGTCTGTAATTATTAAATGTAATCCATATTATAAGAGTCTTGCAAATTATGAATTCCACATGGAAACGTATTTTCTACCCCTCACCATAACCCCCAAGTAACATACAGTTAATTCTCCCTTTGGGGTATCATTCACATTTAATTTATCACTGATCTGTTGGAAGAAAAACTGTTTCTCCTCAGGACATGTCCAAAAATAAAAATGACTAGTGTGCATTACAGAATGTACTCATTCTGTCCATGATGGGAGGAAGAGTTTTTTTAAGAGAAGTCACAGAGTCAATTATTGTCTTAAACCTAGAGAGGACAAAGACCATGAGTTATTGGAAATGTAAAACCTAAAATTGAGAATACACATTTGTCACTTTCAAGTAACAAAGTGTCTTTCTAACCCTGTTTTGCTCAGTTAGGAGAAATAAGTTATCCCTCTTTCTCATTAACTCTCCACAAACTTCCCTGGTGGAAGACATTCACAGTCAGCAAGCTCACAAGTAACAACAAAAAGTCATAAGTAGTTATAGCTTATTGTAATTATGTAACAGTAATAGTTATTAATATTGTTAACAGTAACAAGTCAATAAGCATCAATTAACAAGGCCTCTCTTTCCCTCTCAGTGAAACTAAGTGATTGGTGCAGAGAGGGGAGTCCTCTTTTTTGTGTGTTTTTGTTTCCCTTTAAGATGAAATCATCTCCTCATTGACCCCTGACCCAGTGGTTCTTAGAGTTACTTACCAATTGCAAATTTTAGACGTTGTATTCTAACTGAAACTGTGTCCAGAAGGTAAACAGGCCCAGAGGCACAAGGTCAACAACCAGGTACCATCAGGTCAAGGCCAGGTTGAAAGGGGTACACAATTTGAATCAGCTTGTAGGAACCTAGCAAGAACCCACTGGAGCATCTTGGGGTAAGAATTAGACCATGTTTGGAAAGAGACATTATCCTTCAGGGGAACCACATCCACGGCACTCAGCATTAAAGATATAAACTGTGGGTTGGTGATTTGAATTCAAACATTAGAGATGTCTGTATCATCACACAATGATGACTACATGTACTCATAAAACGACTGCATGTGTTAGTAGCTTATGAATGTAATAGCAAGCAATGACACTGATCTGACCCCAGAGCAGAAATTAGGAATTTCTTCTACACTTTTCTACAGGAGAGTAGAAAGACCACAGGAATACACCTCAAAGGCTGATATTCTGTCCCTGCATGGCTGCTAGCTAAATGTGGGACTTCAGGTCTCAGTTCTTGCATCTATAAATGTTAAGGGTGAATTAGACAACTTCACCAACCCCTTTGCGTTCTAATGTTTTATACGAATGGCCACCAGGACCTTATCAGAGTCCAAGATATTCTAACAAGTGAAAAGAACAATGTCCTAGATCCATGATCCCTTACCCAATGGGAAAGGCAAACACATAACACATATTTAAAAAGAAATCCCCTTCCCTAGCAGACTTTTTTTGCTTTTGGCTTTTGTTTGTTTGTTTGTTTGTTTGTTTGTTTGTTTTTCCAGATAGGGTTTCACTCGGTTGCCCACGATGGAATGCAGTTGTGTGATCCTGGCTCACTGCAGCCTCAACCTCCTGAGCCCAAGTGATCCTCTATCTCAGCCTTCCAAGTAGCTGGGTCTATGGGTGCATGCCACTAGGCCTGGCTAATTTTTGCATTTTTTGTAGAGATGGGGTTTCACCATGCTGCCCAGACTGGTCTCGAACTCTGGCTCAAGCAATCCTCTCACCTTGGCCTCCCAAAGTGCTGAGATTACAGGAGTGAGCCACTGCGCCCAGCCCACAGTAGACTTTTCATGTGCAGCGTTTCACAGGCAAGGCCGTAAAAACAACTGTTGTAGGGGGATCATGAATCTTGCCTGTTCTGTGTCCCTAAAGGCAACAAAACATGTTTTATAACAAATGTGGCTTGTTACAGCCTAGCTTGCGATACACATTACTTGGATTAACTTCTTGAGCTCTCTGAGTGTGATACACAAATAATACTAGTTGTGTATCTTTTGCAATCTGGAAAACAGTAAAAATCTCTCTTTAGGCAAGACAACATATGGAGAAGAGGACAGATGCACTTTCATGAAGCAGTGAGCCAAGTGGTGCAAGATATGCCTTCTCTATGCAAAAAATTCCCATTTATACCTGCACATTCCTTTTGAAGGAAAAGATGTTCTTGGTTATTATCTTTTCCAACTCCTTATCACAGCCTTAAAATGAAAATGCTCATCCTTCAGGCTAAGTGATACATATACTCATATAAACACATATGATTATAAATATGCTAATAACATTTTGCATTAACACAGAGGATGAAAGTGCTTTATAGAAGTTACTGGGGCTCATTTATCCTTAGGATATCCACGAAATGGTAGCAGTAAGGGATAGTTTGCCAGCTTTTTCAAATGACAGAAAATTGCATGGTTTAAGCAGTCCATTTGCTCACAATAGTCTTACGAACTTTTTGCAGGGCCTTATGGAACACAGGAATGCTAACTGTGAGTCTGCCCTGACTTCTCCTACTGTCCCTCATAAAAAGATTGTGGTTGTCTGTTGCAATGATCTAGTGTTTTATTCTTACACTTTTCTCTTCCACTCTGGATCCTGCTAGCCACCTCCAGCTCATGGTCATTGGAACCACTGGAGATGCTGGCATGGCTGCTTGCACACAGACTCAGAAGTTTCCCAAGCTCCACCTTCCTGCTTTCTCCATTCCTCTGAATGACTGAATTTTCTTCAGATTTGCATTTCAGTTTACTTGTATGGTCTTGCTTCCCATACAACTCCAACCTACTTCATACTTAACTTGACTTGTTAAACATAAAGTCTCTTAAGAAATGTCCCCATGTCCTGCCCCAACTTGCAGACCACTTGGGCCTTCTGAATGTCACTGATCAAGGCTCAGCCTTGTGCTCTGTCCAGGGAAGGAGACGGGACACATAGAAAACCACCAAGTCAGTGACAACAAAACCTGGCTCCCTTAGGAAGGCCGTAGTTTCCCTACACCCTCCTCCGCCCCCAATCAGGATGTCAGGGTCTCCAAAACGTTCTCGGGAAAACATCAGAGAGCCCCTTCAGTCCTGCTGGAGTGATACTGTAAAGAGGAAGTTACCATGAGGGCTGTGTAGGTGTAGGGATAGTGGTAGGCCAGGTAGCAGACATCCTCATTGTGTGGGAAGGTGACAGCAAAGGTGAGGGTATAGTAGCACTTCCCAGATGCTCCGCCTGCAGCAGCTGTACTCTGGCGATAATGATTTCTAAAGAGAGAGGAGGAGAAGAGAATAAGGGAGAGGTGGGAGGGGGGTGCAGGGTCACTTAGGGCCCTAGATGCTATAAATCTTGGCGTTATATACTGTATTGGCACAATGGCCTTCACTTGAAACATTTCTGCAGGTGAAACTGAGAAAAGGGAAATGTACAAGTGAACTTACTGCCAGTTCATGAGTCAGTTCAGCAACATATAGCCTGGCCCATCTGCCTCCCAACTGTGCCATATATGCTACCAACCTTTCTTTGCTGTCTGAAAATGAGGGATGTCTAGTCATTGAGCTAGAAAATCGAGGTAAATGTGAACAGTTCTGTTTTTCCTGGGTTTACATTGGAGATATAAACTTTATCATCCAAATTTGGGTTCCCCCAATCCCTGTCTCTCCCCAGACCACATAGGGTACAACTCCTTCCTTTCCCCTCTACCTGCCAAGTAGATTTATCAGCAACCATAGGATATATCGAATTCCAATTCAACATATAACATATGTTATCTTATGTTATTATTGCAGCAACCCATCGTGTGGATGACGAAACAAAAGCTTAGAAAAGTTAATTTGCCAAAGGGCTGAAAGCGAAATGGTAGATACAGGACTAAGACCCAGATCTTTCTGGCTACAAAGGCTTTGTTCTTTCCACTGTACAATGCTTTCTTCCCAAAGGAATATATTTGTCACCTCAAATGTGGTTCAGCTTCGTAAGGCTTGAGAGTGCACATTTTCCTTTGTCAAAGATGAAGAACCAATTTTGATACTTCAGAGAACAGTATCAAAGAAAATTGCACCCAGAAGTCCATTCCGAGCAATATTTTCCCCACACACTGCCAATTGATGCTCAGACAGCTGCGCAGGCTTTCCTGAGAAATGTTATCATCAAGGCTGCATTATAATGCAAAATACACCCGGACACCAAGAGATGTAATTCCACCTTTGAACATTTACAACGTTGGCTTACTAGTCCATTGTGCTTTTGGTTTTACTGGGGGAAAGGGAAGGGGAAGGGAAGAAATAGTAGGTAATTATTCTTGTGTGTTCTTGAAAAATATAAAAAACATAGGTTATTCTTTTCTACTTTTTTGCTACCTTCATGCCACTACCTACCTAAGCAAAAAGCAAGCATAGAAGAAAGAGATAGAAAATCTATTATTTTATTTCTCATGGTTTTGTGGCTTTTCAATATTTAGACACCTAGGAATGGGACTAAGGCAAGCTGGTAGCCCACTGACTATGGCCTGATACCTTTATCTTGAATCAGCTTCTGTCAACATGGCAACCTAGAGCCTTGGTCATGCTAGGGAAAGGAGGGTACCCTGTAACAACGTCAGCCCCAAGTGGCTGTCACACCCAGGTTTTTGGCATTGTATTAATAGAATCCATTTCCTTTGTGCCTACAGAAATAGAAATTCCAAAAGAGTGTCTTCCCACATGGTGTGATATGGATCGCAATGCTTAATTGAGTCTACTTTGCCAGATTGCCCCAAAGTTCTGAAGCTTCTCCAAAAGCTATGATTCTGGTTATTAGAAAGTATGTAAAGAAGCAGATGGTAGCTCAGAAAGCATGCAAGTTACATATGCTCTACCTCTTATTTGCTTTCTGATTTCCCTTGTAAAGCCTCCATGCAAACATACACTCAGTTTACACCTTGCTGAACAAAATGCTAGTCAATTACTCCTCTTTATAGGAAACAGCAGTTGAAATCAAATGAGCCAGGGATAACCAATCAAAGCGTGGAAGAGTGCTTCACTTGTAAGCATATATGTGTGGGTGCACACACAGATGTGCACGTATTCATGAATGTAAAGGCAGATGGAAACACGCACATTGTGCTTCACTGTCCCCAGTTCTTCGCCTGCAAACCGTGGAGACAGAGCCTGTATCTTGACTCAAGAATAATAGGTGTCCCTAAGGGCCAGTAAGGTTGGTCTTATTTGGCATGGGCCTTGCTTCTTTTTACGTTCCCCACTGCACTATTAGTACACTAAAGTCATATCACAAGCACATTTAGCCTGTGCAAACTCAGCCTCACCACATTCAACCACAGGAGAGACCAAGAAAGACAGAGAAAAAAAAATCCATGTATTTATCTCTGTCTTTCCCTCATTCAGACCAAATCTGGACTCCAAGGAAAGAACAGCTGCAGTGAAATGGAAAGAGAAATAAAATGGGCTAATCATTAGCTCTTGAGCTTCCAGGGGCTCAAGATTTAAGGGAAGTGTAAGGAATTCAAATGGTAGATTTGATTATGTCAAATCTGCCTTCTCACACCACCAACATATATACACATACACACAGTCTCCCTCTCTCTCTCTTTCCCTCACCTAACACACTACCCCCCACAGCTTGGTGATGTTAGATTCTCCTGATCAAGACTAAAGGCTCTCCACCGACAAGTCAGTCTTCTCCAGGATGGTTACACACTGCTGGAATTCCAAAAACAAAAATATTATTAACACCTTATTTAGAATGACTTTCAGCTAAAGGAAATTCAGTTACAACCCTCGCCTGGGGTCTAAACTCTGGCTGAACCTAAAGCAAATGTCAGGCATCCCCACCGGAGTCTCCTGGCAGCCCCCTTGTAGCAGGAGTTGTCCAGGAGATGACTCTACTTCCAGCATACCTTCCTCTGCAGAGGCCTTTAAACTTTCCCAAGATCATCTTCTTCAAAGCCAAGTGTTTGATAAATCTCTAAAGTGAAACATCTGGCTTGCTACAGTTTAGTTCATCCATGATAAACTGAGATCCCATCAACAAGCTCTTTTCTTTTCCCAGTTATGATGTGGACATATCGAGTGATATTTGCAAGAAGCAATGTTCATCCTTCCTATGTTAAATTGTTCCCATGTTCTTGCTTTATATGGAAAGCCCTTTCCATCTTCCTTATTTAGCTAAGTCTCCTTCATCCTTCAAGATTTAACTCAAGTGTTTCCTCTTTCAGGAAGCCTTCCTTGATAGCCCCCTTATCACTCCTATTCTCATGGCCAATACTTTGTGGCAAGGACCATGCTTATTCATCTGTTTATCTTTATGCTTCCCACATTGCCTGGACATAGCAGCTGTTCAGTTAAAGTTTGTATAATAAGTGGACCCAAGACTCCAGGAGTAATAATTAGGTTGCTCAATGTATTTTATCTCCAATCCTAATGACACCCTTTCAAGGTGAGTATTATTACACACTTTCAACAGATGGGAATTAAGGCTCACAGAGGTTAAGTGTCTAGAGCAATTGCACACAACAAGTATAGTAAACAGGATTTAATCCCAGTTGTAGGCTTAGCTCAAAAACTAATTTTTTTTTTTATTATATCACCTGCTTGTTAGGAATGGATAAAAAACGACAAGATGTCTTATGCCCAATGTAGCAAGTAAGAATCTAAAGTTTTTATCTTCATAAATCAGAGCTGCCTATGAACTTACAGTCCAAAATAACAGAAAAAAAAGGAAAATAATCCAGCTGAGAGTTAATATGATCCACATACTATGACTTTTATATCATTGATATTTGATGCCACTAAGAAGATGTTTTTACTAATTATTTAAAATAATTGCTAGCATTCATTGAACACCTACTATGCACCAGACACTGTTCTAACCTTTACACATGTTTTATCTCACGTCATTTTATCTTCAGAACACTTCTATTAGGTAGATACCATTATTATCCCATTTTAAGATGAAGAATCTGAGGTTGAAAGAAGTTGGTATAATTTGCCCAAGGTCACGCCATTAATGAGTGGGAAGTCTGAATCAAAGAACTTCCTCTCCTCAATCTGTTCATCTAGATGGAGAAGCAGCCTGGTGAAAATCAGAAGTGATCTTGAAGATTAGCTGGGTTCTATTGGTCATCTGGGGTCAAAGATGACCTGGGCTGGGTACATCCAGCAACTTCACAGCTAAAAGGCTTTTTGTTTGCTTTTCTGTTCCCTGAACCATTTATCTTTGGAAGGATCTGTACTTTTATAATCATAAAGACTTCAATGAAGCAAGGAGCAAGTACACGAAGGCATAGTTATGAACTCAGGTTATTTCCATTTGTACTTAAAAATATGCTGGAAAGTCATTGTTTCTTTTTGGCAGGGTGCATAAAATAAGCAAATGCCATGATGGAGAATGGATTAGATAATCTTATAATGACAATGGCTCTGTTCAACAAGCGTGCATCATTTCACTTAACAGGATCTAATAAGGCAGAGCAGTGAAGTTGCCAGGCTTCCCTGTGTCTGCAGCATTTCTAATATTCTATATAACACCAAATCTCTCTCCTGAGATCCCGTGGAAGGATGCATGATGGCAGAGCTCTTATATGACATTCATCTTCATGAGTGAGCTGTTCCATCTCCTCTCATGAGCGGAGATAAATGTCAGAAGAGATCAGCCGTTGTGTATTACATGGCCACTCTAAGCGCACAGCTTCCCTCCCTCTGCCCTTCAGCACCAAAATTACTTTAGACCAGAGCGGGGAAAGAATTCAAAAAGGTGTGTGGCTGTGCACATCAGAGGAAGAAGCAGACCACAGGGAACTAAATAAAAGAGAAACTAAAAGGGCCCTTACTTACTTTTACTAGAGGCAGGGAAAAATGAATCTGCCCATTTCTGTTCCTCCCTCTCGAGGGGCATTTTTTATTTTCCAGCCTAGTGATCTTCAAGGTGGGAAAGAGCAAGGGGTGGAACAGAAGGGGTGGGAGGTGCTCCATGGGAGGGGCAGAGTGATCAACTGACCACAGGCAGAAAATATTAGAATTTCTCCTCAAAATGATTATTACCTAGATAGTAAGAAAGAAATTAAGTCGTCTACTGTTTAATATGGGGATTGGCATAGCTGTCTCAATGTCAACCTAATGTGTCAAACCAGATGATGGTGCAGCAATCTTATCCACTCATCACTGTTGTATTCCAGGTCTGGAGTATGAAAAACACATTATATCTGCTTCTGTGGTTTTTACATGTTAGTTAAGCATTGATTGTTGCGTAGGAGAGGTCTCCAAAGGGAGAAGTGGGAACAACTAGCTCCCTTCCTTTTTCTTTTGCTTTTAGCTTCCGGCAAGGTATTTCAGTCTACGGAAGCATACTTTGATTTACAGATTGTATTACCTAAATTAAACTAAACCTCACAAAACAGACAATTACTGTTTAAAAGAAAATCTTCTTAGAAGCCATCTATTGATGTTAAAATTAAATTGCAATCAAAATGACCAGAAAATGGCAGAATGGACATGGCCTACCCCTTATCCTTAATATTAGGTCTTTCTCAGTAGTTCTCATTTTTGTTAAAATAATCTAATCAGATCTAGAAAGTTAAACAAAATTTCTCAAAATTACCAAAAAGACTATTTATAACTACATCTAATGGTAAACTCCACGGCAAAATTCTAGTGTGCCCTAAGCTATAAATAGCATAAAGATGTAACAATTAGGTAGCTATAAACTATTATTTGTTTCATCTTTCTCTCCTAATTTAAAAGTCTTCATTTTTTGCATACTTTCTTATATGCATAATATGTTAGTATAGTAACGCATATATACTTTTTTAAATGTATAAACTAATCTAGTAAGAACACAAACAAATATATCTTATTGCTTAGTGGCATATTGTCAAAATAGTTTGGAGACTTTTCATTTTATGACAATTGGCCCTCCAGAGTAGTCAGCCCACATCCTCAACTGCTCATCATTGCTGTCAACTTCAACTTCTGAAGGAAAATGCAAATGCAAATCCCATTTCTTCTGAATCTCCTTTTTCCTTTCACCCTTCTAGAAACATACTCAGGTACCACGGCTCACAGCTGTCCCCACAATGAGCACCCTGGCATCCTCTTAAAACATGGCACCAAATCTGGGACTTTAACAGCACAACAGAAATAGAGCAGAGTTTCTAAAGATATATGGGAGATAAGGAAATAGGGAAGTAAAGTGCTCCCCAAATTAATATACCAGAAATAATAAAGGCAAAAGAGAAGCAAAGAACTCTTGTAAAGCAAATCAACTCAAAGATCAGGATGGGTAAATAGGGAGAGAAATATTGTATAATCTAATGCATCATTTTACAATTGAGAGAGGTGTTCTAATTTGTGGGTGAATAGAGATTACACATATCTATCCTGTTGTTACATCATATTATTGGGAATATGTTAACACAACGTGGTGAATAATTATAAAACAAACTACATTACAATGTAGCAATCTTATCCATTCATCTCTGCTGTATTCATGGCTGCAATGTGAAAAATTAATTACATTATACATTCATGGTTTTTTCTTATCCCTCTGTTGCTCTTTAATCACATAATAATTGTCTTGCTAATAGCTCTAAAAGCTATCAGAATTGGTTCTCCTTAGGTCAAGGCTGTGCTTTTGAAAGTGTGACTTCTTCCTTCTTTTGGGAAATACGTGGTCCCCTCAGCCTTCTTATTCCCCAATTCCAAGAGGAGCATCCTCCAAAGGGACATTTATACATCCCATTAGGAAATAATGCAAAATGTTATGTTTGTCCAATCTGTTACTAACTTTCAGGTCCAAGCCAGCTCTAAGCTGGGTCTTTCACATTTACTAAGAATAACTATTTTCAGAGAAAACTAAAACTCATGCTTGACACACCAAGGTCCAAAAGTAGATTTTCATAATTTTTTTTCTGCAGTTGCAGACTATCACCTTGAGGTGATGTTTAATCTAAATCTCTCTGAACCATAAGAAAGGCCCTGAGAGTCTTAAGATAGGTGAGCCAGAGAGTAGTTGCCATTTAGGTGAATGGAAAACCAACAAAGTCATAATATTGTGCAATTTTTCTAAAGGATATAAAAAATCCTCTTTAGATCCATAACCTAATAGATCAGGGATTGAATACCTCCAACTCTTTTATTACGGACTGCTAGTCAGCCTGGCTCTGTGTCTTGTAGACTATCATTATCTCCATGGTGATTTTTGCCTTTGTATCTGATACAGCAACAAGATTCTTGACCTTTCCCATCTATCTATACTCCTATCCTCAAAGTCTCAAAAGTCAAGAGGCACAAGGGTATATACTCTGTTTCCTTTCCATAGTGACAACTATCCTAAACTCCAGAATGTCTGATCATACTTTTTTAGATGGCTCTAGTAATTTCAGAAAGAGATGAAACTTACTTTATTTAAGAAAGTAAGTACTAACCTCTCAGTTTTTATAAGAAATTAGCACTGAACTAATAATTAATTTTATATATATATATTCTTCCTCTCATAGCAATTCCTATCCTTATTTTCTTATAAATTTGAATTTTATTTTTCATCTGAAGAAAATATACACGTAAGCAATCTAGATGTCTGGAATGCATTTCTTTCATCAAAATATATGGACAATTTAAAGTTCATTGTAACTTTGCAGGATAAACTGATGAAACTGGAGACTGATCAAGGATTAAAGGTGAATTTTGAAACTCCTCCCTCTTTTATTTTTTTCCACAAAATTACCTTGCTATGGGGAGGAGTTACATATGTGAAATTGTCACATATTCACCCTCCTGTACTTTGGAAAACTAAACCACGGGGCGGATAGAAACAGGATAGAACATCTCAGACATTTCACTCTCTGGGTTCAGCGGAAGTAAGTAAAGAACTAAGGCTTGACATACTAATCACAGGTAGAATCTCTACGACTTCTAATGTCTGACAACAAGATTTAAAAGTTTTAATGTGTTTAAATGAAGATAAACTCTTTCAGCAAATCAAAAGGTATTTCTCAAGGTCTACTGTGGGTGCCAGTGAATATGCTTATACCTCTGAAGAGCAGGACATTGGCCATTAGGACAGAGTGACAAAAAATTTATCAGACAAGCACAGATTGCTAATGTTTCTAAGATCAATATGGAAAAGTGAGAAATTGAGAGAAAATTACAGGACAGAGAAAAGGAAGCTAATAGCGCTCTAACTTACTTGTAGTAACATATTTCATAGCCTGTCCTTATCCAGGTGGGTCTGCCAAGAAGGGCCTCCTTCACGGAATACAGGGTGGGCTGCATCCCTACACAAAATCAGAAAAGGAATTAATCTTTACATGAGGGAAAGAGAGTTGTTCTGCACCAAATAATGATCCTCAAAGATACATAGGTCTTAATCCCTGGAAACTGTGACTGTCAACTGTATATGGCCAAAGAGACTCTGCAGATATGATTAAGTTAAGGATCTTGAGATGGGGTGATTATCCTGGTGAGTCCTAAATGCAATCACAAATATCTTTATGAGAGGGAGGCAGAGGGAGGTTTGACTATAGAAGAGATGCAATGTGGCCAGGCATGGTGGCTCATGCCTGTAATCCCAGCACTTTGGGAGGCTGAAGCTGGCAAATCACGAGGTCAGGAGATTGAGACCATCCTGGCTAGCATGGTGAAACCCCATCTCTACTAAAAATACAAAAAATTAGCTGGGCATGGTGGCATGCACCTGTAGTCCCAGCTACTTGAGTGGCTGAGGCAGGAGAATTGCTTGAACCTGGGATGCAGAGGTTGCAGTGAGCAGAGATTGCACCACTGCATTCCAGCCTAGGTGACAAAGCTAGACGCTGTCTCACAAAAATAAAAAATTTAAAAAAAAAGAGAGATGCAATGTGACTGAAGCAGAGAGAGATTTCAGGATGCAACACTACTAGCTTTGAGGATGCAAGAATGGACCATCAGCCAAGGAATGCAGGGAATGTTACTCTAGAAGCTGGGAAAGGAAAGAAAATGGAGTTTCCCCTGGAATCTCTAGAGGAAACATGGTTCTCCCAACAGCTTGACTTCAGCTCAGAGAAACTGATTTTGGACTTCTGAACCCCAGAACTGTAAGAGAACAGATCTGTCTTGTTTTAAATCACCGAGTTTGTGACAATTTGTTACAACAGCCATACAAAGTGAATATAAATATCAAGGTTCCCATGTTTTCTCTTCTCATACCCACAAGAATCTGTTTAGTCACTACAAAATAGAGGCAGTATCCTGCACTTGGCCCTAGACACTGGGAATACTTATTCCTCCTTCAAAGTCACCCAGTAAATTAGTATATGATGCAGAAATTGTATGCAGAATTTCCACTCCTTGAAACATTCAAAATAAATACAGGCTGCTCATCAGCCTTTGTCTCTTGAATATCTCCTCCAAAATGGCCACGGGTAATCAGGAGAATTTCAACTTCTTCAAGAGCTTTCTAAGAATGTCAATCAGTATTGTGCAATTGAATTTTGTTTTTCCTCTATCTTGCAGGAAAAAAAGCAGGTCAAAGCATTTGCTCCTATGGGACTTAGGAGATGGAGAGAAGGAATAAATGAGAGGGCTTACCAACCTCAAAAGATTCAAGGTAGAGTGAGGGAATCCAGAAGAAGTGGATGTCATGTGTGGCAGAGTGAGGATGCCCAGCCTCCCCTCTAAAGTAGCAATGTGCCACTGAGGGCCACTGCCTGCCTTGCTGCACCTGGCAACCCAAAACTCCGCCCAACTTCAAACCCTCTGAACCCAAGCAAGGCTGTTTGAATCCAAACAGTCAAGAAATGTCATTCCTGGCATGTTCCAGAAAGCCCCTAGAGTTCATACCATAATTAAACTGGCTGTTGGGCTTCTCGCAGTTGATGATGTTGAAGTGGTAAGGGACGGCCGCCTGCATACCGCTCACTTTGAAATAGAACCACTGCTGGTGCTGGGTGCTGTTTACATCCACGTTGACCAGCAAGTCATACTCAAACCTGCAGATCAGAAGCAAGACTGGAGGGTTATCTGGGAAGCCTTTAAGGTAAACTTCAGATACTGAGAATCTACAGGTTTCAGTTTCTGGGTTATAGATCTAAGACCCAGGATCTCAGCTTGCTGGTAAGTTATACTTATCATACTGATACCACAATATTGGGTACAGATTTTGGAAATTCATGGAGGTGAGAGGGCTTCCTAATATTGTAAGAGTCAATTATGCAATAGTGCATATTTTTAATTTTTTAAATTATTATACATACACAATAGTTGTATTTATTTATGGGGTACATGTGATATTTTGACACAATAATACAATGTGTAATGATCAAATCAGGGTAATTGAAATATCTATCTTCTAAGCATTTAACACTTTTTTGTGTTAAGAAATTCCAGTTCTAGTCTTTTTACTATTTTGAAATATTAGCATATCTTTTTATTAAACTATAATGAAGTTTTTATCTAGCTAGAAAAAATCCAAATGTGTTATATACCAGAGAAAATTCAACCACATCTGGTTTGGATATGCCATTACTATTTGATGATCAACATTATTTTGAGCCTCAATTTCCACATATGGAAAATGGAAGTGTCTAAACTTGTAGTGCTATTTATAAAAATCAAATAACCTAGTAAATATAAATCCCCCAACAAAACAACAAACATGAATTAGGCTAGCAATGCAGGGGTTGTTTCATTTTCATTGTGATATAACTCCCATGCTATAAAATACACACATCTTAAATATACAGCTCAATGAATCTATCCACATCTGAAATCACTTGTGTGACTACTACCCAGATATAGGACATTTCCAGCACCCCAGGAGGCCCTCAGCAATCCTCTCCCCATCACTATATCTCCAAAGGTTATTATTTTTCTGATCTCTAGCAACAGAACTAGCAATGCAGTTTTGACTTAAACATTATCAGGATATTTTATTTTAAAAAATACTGTTTCATCCTCTTGGTATTCTCTTTGAGTTGCTTTTATGAAAAGTAAAATGTTTTTGTCCCAATCCATTCATACTCTCCCACACCGGACCCCTGGTAAATGGCATTGTATGAGATTTGTGAAAGGCTAGAGCTTGGTATAAGACAGATGAGAGCAGAGTAGAGCTCTCTGATGGAGTCCAGTCCTCACACTGGCGCTGTGGGCACCACACTCTAACCACTGGGCTCACCATACAACACATGATGTGTAACCCATGGAGTGGCACTCACAAGAACAATTCTGGAAAGGCTATGACCCTCAAATTGTCTGCTATTCCCACAGTGCTCTCTCCAAAAAGTAATCATAAAAATTCCTTACCCAATAGTAGGTTTGTTTACTGTTACTTGACTCTATTACCCTGACCATAACTGATGAGTTTAGGATTTTACACTCTGGTCCAAGGGAAATGGATAGAGAAAAAGACCTGAGCTGGGCCAGCAGCTTAGCCACATCCTGATCTGATAACTGTTCCACCAGGAGACTCATAATCAGGTCTCCTCTCCTGGATCCTTTGAATGTGATACCTGGAGAGAAGAAACAGTAAAAGCAGGAGCCACAGGAAGAAGTGGAAACTAAGCCAACAACACAAAGAAGGCTGATAAACAGTCTTGACATGATTGTCTTTCCTGTCTTCAGCCTGATTAGTTAAACTCATCTCTGTTTTATATGTTGGGCTTCCTTGAAACATTTTATGTGCAAAAAAAAGATCACCCTTCACCTCCCCCAAAAAGGAAAAACTTCAAAAATGAATCCTCAGGTGGATATAAAAGAGGTCTCAGCTATACTGAATTCCGAGCTCCAACCATGATGAATATGCATCCCTGAGTAAGAACGGATGTTGACTAAGGGCTGATCATGTACCAGGTACTACTCTAAGAGCTTTAAGTGTATTAGTCAGCTCTCATGAAATCCCTAAGAAGTAGGTGCAATTATTGTTCTCATTTTGTGAGTGAGGAAATAAAGGCATGGAGTGAGTTAGGAAACTTGCTCAGTCTCCTGGTTGGAAGGTGATGAAGTTACCCTGGCACTCTGATTCTGATGTCTGTCTATGGCCACCACACCATTATCTGTTCTGGACTGTTTTTTCAGAAGTTCACCTATAGAAGATGAATCATATATCTTGCCTTTTGGTACAAGGGAAATATATCCACATTGCTATAATAGAAAGAATTTTAACACAGGGAGAACTGCAGTCTCTTCTGACACAAAAAGAAGTAAAATTCATGTGTGTTTTATTTCCTTTCTTTTAGTTTGTACAGCCCTAGACTTTCCTTGGCTATGATATCCTTTTCTACTGAGAGCTCATCTGTAGGTTCTGCTAGAGAGGCGTGGTACTGCATCTTCCCTTGAATGCAGGCTGGTTCACCTCTCTCTGGGAAGCTCATGACTTTTGCCACCTAAGTACACAGGAATGAGAGCAACAGGCCTGGAGAAGTGGAGACATAGCAAGCCCATGTACTCTTCCGGGTCAGCAGAATCAGCCTTGGCATCAAAGTATAAACATCCCAGTCAAAGTGCTCTCACACCCAAATATGGACCCATTATTTGAAACACAAGACACATTAATAACAGTTCACCTCTACTGAATGGCTCACTTAGCTATGGTATCAGTGAGTTCCCTAGTGGTGTACTGGTAAATGTTTAACAAATGACTCCCTGAGAGGAAAAACCTTCCCTTGTACTGTTTGCCAATTTTTGACGTATAAATACTCCCACCATGACTGATTTCAAGTCACCAATGTGAGGTCACTGAACAGAGCATGGAGAAGAGACAATCACAGCTTGCTCTTACGAACTGCCAGGAGATACCCACTGTGGTTTTCCTTACTTACTCACGCACTTGGATGGCTTTGCGAAGATTTCCTGACTCAAATTTAGAGAAGAACTGTAAACAATTGGAAGCATTGTCTTGCAAAGGCCTACAATGAAATAAGGAACAGGTGAACATATGTGTTATCACTACTCTTTGAAAACTGTGATGATTCTTTTTTTTTTTTTCATTATTTATTATTATTTTTGAGACGGAGCCTTACTCTGTCATCCAGGCTGGAGTGTGGTGGCGCCATCTCAGCTCACTGCAACCTCCGCCTCCCAGGTTCGAGCAGTTCTCCTGCCTCAGTCTCCCGAGTAGCTGGGACTACTGGCACCCACCACCATGCCCAGCTAATTTTTTGTATTTTTAGTACAGACAGGGTTTCACAGTATTAGCTAGGATGGTCTTGGTCCTGAACTCACGATCCGCCTGCCTCAACCTCCCAAAGTGCTGGGATTATAGGCGTGAGACACCACGCCTGGCCAATGATTCTTAAAGGTAAACTTTTTCTTATAGATCTTTAACCTGAATTTTCATCATGCTATTTTAGGAGGAGGAGTGGATTATTAACAGGAAACATGTCTATTCTCATGCCATTAACAGAATTCTTCATGCCCCGCATTCCTCGGATGCACAAGACTACCTACCAAGGCTCATCTAAACTGAAGACAACTTTATTTATAACATCACTTGGCTGGATGAGCCTTCGAATATCCTCAAATATCCTGATCCTGAAAAACAAAATTGAAAACATTTTAAGGGTCAGCCTTCTCTCCCTAGCTCACTCATCCTATGATCTCCTGGGAAGAACTTTGGAGGTCATCAGAGAAATATGAAAGCACAGAGAAGTTTAATAACACCTCAACCTTGAGCTCAGAGAGTGGAAATAGCCCTGCCCTCCTTCTTTCTCTTTCTTTATCAAAAAAATAAACTGCATGAGAAGTAGGAATGTAGGAAGTAGTGATGTTAGATTTCAGTTAGAGAATTCTTGGCTTGAAGAATTTTATCAAAAGCACTTGTGTTGGGGGACTTTGGAACTTTTCTAGCTGTGGGAATAAGAGGGTAGTTTGCACTGAGAAAGTTTTGAGGAAGACATTAGGACTATTAGCTGCCAGCGTCTTCAAGGTTTGGTAGGCTCCAATAAGCCTGTGTGACCTTGTACAATTTATATTCCTTGGGCTCTGCCTGCTCCAGTAGGCTAAGGTCAGTCTTCTAAGAAACACCAAAATCTGGGATATTTAACTAAGAGAGAGAAAGAAAGCTTAGGAGGTCTTTCAGATTACCTTCCTGAATTTCCAGTCCAGTTCACAGGGGAGGTGTGAGAGAAGGGTGAAGAAAAGTAGATGTGAGGCCTGGACTCAGAGGGAAGATGTCCTATGCAGGGATAAGATGGTGCTAGAACAGCCCTTGTGATCTGTTTCTCAAAAACATGAGCAAGACAGATAAAGGCAGGGGGTAGGGTCGGATATGTCAGCCAGGACCCCAGGTGGGAGCAGTTTGGGGGATTTACCATCAAGAGAATAATTTACCAATGATGTGGATAATAAGAAAACTTTCTGGTCTGCCCACTTTGCTCCACTGACTTGGTATGTGCATAAAGTTTTTTCAAGAAAAATAATGTTTTCTTTGCCTTTAGCAGTTTTCATTTTAATCTCAATATGCTGAGCCACGGGCAAAGCTCCCTTTCCTGCCTTCTGGGAATAATCTATCATCCAGTGTTTCTTCCCTGGAGAATGTCTTTTCCATCCCCCACTCTGTGAAGCAGCAAAACTATTCTCTGAACTAAGCCAGGGTTTATAATACCTGGGGCTCCTCCTTTCTATTAGCAAGATATCCCATACCAATTTGTAGGAAGCAAGAAAAGAGATCCCAAATAATCAGTTCTTGATTTTTCTGAAAACCTACTTTTGAGGAAGGAGCCCAGTATTTGGGGAAACTAGATGATCTTTCTTTGTGATAGTGGTTTGCAATGGAGATAGGATAAGGAGTTGTATTAGAATTACTCAAGGAATTTTTCATCAGAAAATACATCCCTACAACTACCCCATACTTGATTGTGAAATGTCCTTGCAGGAAGGGAAGTTAGTGTGTTTGGTCAGTTTGCCAACAGGCTTTAACATGTTCCTGATTAATGCTCACTTTCCTATAGATAATAGAATTATCTGTACAAACCATTTACTTATAAAATTATCAAAGAACAGAAAAAAAAAGAGCTGCCAAGTCAGTAGCGCCATCACCTTTGGACTCCACATTTGCGTTCCAACATAGGCTGAGTGGTGGAAGGGGGACAGTGTCCCCAGACATCAGGAAATGCCACCATCTTGAAGTCCACCACAGAGCTGGTTCTTCTGGCTTTGGCCATATAAAGATAGGGATCGTGGAAAGGGACACACTTCAGATGTGTCTGCAGAAGCTTATCTATTACTTCAACAGCCTCTCCAGTCCTAGTGGAATTAGAAAAGGAGGCACTCATCCTTGGGCAGAAAATTGCATCTATGTCCCAGGCATCTGCTTTCAGGGAAGCCTGAATGTCAGGGATTTCACTTCCAGAAGAATCTCTCCCAAGACTATTGGATTGCACATTTTGGTACGGGTTCACTCCAGGCTTTCTTTTGGAGCCTAGATGCACAGTGGACCTTTGTGTCTTCACCATGCACAGAAGGGAACTCCGGACAGAGTCTTCCCTTTCTTGTCCACAGGAGCTTTGGTCCTTGTTGTAGCAGTGCTGCTTTGAGGAGGCAGCAGTCAGAATGTGGTGGTGATTCGCATACTGAGTCTTCTCAGAGTTCAGATCACCTCCAGGTTTGGACTCCAGTTCCTTCATGTTCAAAATGGAATAGAATATGTTAGTGTGTCCTTCCAGGTAGAGAATACAATTTGATCCCTGTCCTTACTCTCTCGGCACAGAGCTAAGCATAAATCCTATGAATCTGGAAGCTTTCTCCAAGGTCAACTAAGAAAGACTAACCTTCAAGAGTCAAATAAATGACAGAATCATAGAAACTCATGTTTGGAAGGGCCTTTTGGTGGCTCTAGTCCAACGCTAAACAGTATTTGAATGTCTTCTTCAAGACCTCCACTAAATTACAATCTGGTTGAAAAACCGTATTTATGGGGACCTCACTGCACCCCAAGGCAGTGCCTTTCACTTTAGGATAATTCTGTTTATTTGAAATAAGTGTTTATACTAAACTGAAATTTCCTTCCCTGAAACTGTTATAACTAATCGCCTTCTGCTTTCTGAAGTCAAATAGAATGTATTAACTCCCTTCTGTACACGTGACTTAACTTATACCCTTAGATTCAGCCAAATTCAAGATTTATTACTAAGAGTCATAAGAAAATAATGGAGATCAAAAAGCAGGTCTAAAATATTGATGGCAGCAACAGTGGTAGTAGCAACTAGGCACAGAATTAGCATCACCAGGTCTAACATTCCCAATTTGTTTCTACTAACAAAGAAAGCCTGAAGTCAGGATGTCCACCTTCAAAAACCCATCTAGGACAACAGTCCCACTTGGCACGAGAACAATTAAATCATCATGAATTTTTATTTGCTTTTTCAGTGCATGGGGGCAAGGCACCCTGCCCACCAGACAATAGGTAGTGATATGTACCTTCATGCTACAGTCATGCATTACTTAACAACGCAGGATGTTCTGAGAAAGGCATCATCAGGTGATTTCATCATTGTATGAACATCATAGGGTGTGCTTACACAAACTTAGATGGCATAGCCTACTGCAAACGTAGGCTGTATGCTGTAGCCTATTGCTCCCAGGCTACAAATCTGTACAGCATGTTACTGTACTGAACACTGTAGGCAATAGGAACACGATGGCATTTATGTGTCTAAACATAAAAAGTTGCAGTGAAAATACAGTCTTATAATCTTATGGGACCATCGTGGAATATGCTGACTGTCATCAGTGGAAATGTCATTAGGCAGCTCATGACTGTGTATCCATCCTAAGTGCAGGGTGTCAGATTGAAGAACCCTTGCATACATCCTAAATCTTTCCCATTTTTGACACCTTTTCCCATTTTTGTTTAACATTCTGCTCTTCTCTAAGGAAGAGGCCAGAAGCAGATGGCTAATGATGAGCAGTGCTTTCCATCTGGATACCCTGGTTTGGCCTCCCAGGGTCTGCAAAGAATCCATCATGCATCGTCAAAGATCAGAACCACAGCATATGTCCTACCTCAAAGCTATAGGAGAGCTCAAGACACATCGCCTCATATTGCATCAGTTCCTCTTCAGGTCGGTCAAGACCAGGTTTGGAAGTTAGCTTGTTCACATCTGTTTCCAAGTCATCATCCTACATGGAATAGTCATAGAAGAGATTACAATCAGGAAATCCACCATGAGAAGCATCAAGACAAGATACGTATGTGCTTCTTCAGAATCTTAGGACGTGGTTTTCTTGCCTCCAAATTATAGCACTAGCCTATCCAGTGAAAAATTTGTTATGCTGGATTGTATTTTTAAAATGAAAAGAAAGAAGATAAACAACTTGTCTCAGCATTTATGTCAGTATTTGTCAGCCTTCATCAGAAATAAAAATTTGTATGAGATAAACTACATAATCAATAAAACATATTATAAAAGAAATTCTTTATCTCATTGCTACTATCATCAACATCATTGTAATTATTGCCCCTCCTTATCTATCTTTGACATTTAGGTTTAGTCAATCTTTTCACAAACATTTAATCAGTACCAACTGTGAGCAGGTACTCTTCTAGGTACTGAAGTTTCAGTCACAATGGAACAGACAAACATCCATGCTTCCACAGTTATTTGCCTTTTGCGAGAGAAGAAACACAGTAAAGAAGAAAGCAAACAAATGAATACATTAATTTCCAACAGTTATAAGTCCCTTTGAAATGATAAAAGAGAGTGATGTGACTAAGATTGGGGAATGGGAGGCCGTTTGGTTTGGGAGATCTCAGGAGGACTCATAAGGAGGTAATGTTTTAGCTGAGACCTAAATGGCAAAAAAACAAACAAAAAAAAAGCCAGCTATGCACAGGCCTAGCAGTAAATTATTAAAGAAGGAAAAACTTCAATTTGCTTACAGAAAGAAGGTGGCTGATGCATACAGAATAAGAGGAAGATTGCAGGAGAAGAGATTTGAGAAGTAGGCAGGAGAGAAATTATATCAATCCTTACAAGACATGGGGAGGAGCTGGTAGTCTCCTACTACATCTTTATCCTTTTGTACATTTAAAAATTTACCAAGGCACCACGAGTCTTTTATTTATTGGACTGAATAATCCAAGGCACTTTATTCTTGATAGATCATCATTTCAAAACAATTTAATGATAATGGTGACTCTCCTCTGAATACTTCTGGGTTTTCCAAGGGTTGTAGGGTCTTACAGAGAAAAGGCACCAGGTATCAACCAGCCTAGTCTCTTCATCTTTCCATATCCTAGATTAAGTTTCCTTAACGAAATAGAGAAAAAAAATACCATATGTTTTACAAGTATATTTCATTAGTTAAGGAAAAACCTGGCAGTCCTGAAAGGTTAAATCCAACAAACATAGAAAATAAATGTTTGTATTCCTGATCCAAGGGGAACAAAATGCAATGTTCCAGCTATGTTTCACAGTTTTTCTCCAAACTTCAAATTAAAAGAAAAGCAATTCCCTTGAGTTTCATGTAATGATATTTTCAGGTACAGTATACACCATGACTAACTCCATGGCCACCACTCTTGTGCTTTGCAGCTTCATCTATCAATTCCCACTTGTCTCCACCCCCTCCGCTGCAACCTCAGCAATGGCCCAGAGTGGCACTAATGGAACCACCACCTGGAAGGCCATTGGGATGAATGTCCACAACAGCGAGTAAGGTTGTGCTCCAACTGGTGCATCTGAAGGGAGGAGAATCATGCAACCCATGAGCTGTAACCTAATTCATTCCACATGTGACTAGGCAATCCACTTAGCCTTAGAACAGGGGTTAATAAACTATGGTCCACTGGTTGTTTTTGTCAATAAAGTTTTATTGGAACAGAGCCACACCCATTCATTTGGTCATGGCTGTTTTCTCAGTGCAACAGCAAAGTTCAATAGTTGTGACAGAGACCATTTCTGCCTTCAAAGTTCTGGAGCTTAGTCTCTGAGAACCAGGCACTCAGCCAGGTTGCCACCTCCTTTTGTATTTCTTATAAATGGCATTTTTTCTTATCTGGAGGTGGCCGGCTTCTGCGTCCTCACAGCAGCCCAGGCAGTCCTTTACCAACTAGGATTCTGCTACCCACCTAATCCAGGTAATGCTTTCTGGCTCTTGTTCCATAGGTTGGAGCTCTTGGACATTGTCTTTTGGCTGCCTCAAACTTGAGTTCACCACTCCATTGAAGGTGGTGATTTGAACACTTAATAAGGACAAACTCCAAGTTCACTAGACTGCAAACTCTTTGAAGATAAAAACTATGTCTCATCTGTTTGTGCTTCATATTAACATCCCCAAGAATTTAGCATGTTGCATATGGATTATACCCAATAAAGCACCTGAAAGAAATAAAAAATGAAAAAGAAAGGAAAGGAAGGAAGAAGGAAGGGAGAGCTTGAATTCACTCTGTTTATCACCCTCTTCTTCAGAGTTTTGCAGAATCTAATGCTTGTGTATGTGAAGACAGCCCACATCTAATACGTTGACCTTGGCAGTTTTCAATCAAGTCACGGCATCCTACTTTCCACTCTCATAAAAGATCCTCTTAATCATTCTTTCTAAGAGGCTGGTCCCAATTATTACCTAAGATTGTCAAATGGGAAGGCCACAGGTTAAAGGCCTGGGTCAGTGCTGTGGCCAGAAATAAAATATGCCTGACTTCTTGTTCATGCCTCTGGCAGCAAATGCTGCTGGTTTCCCCAGGGAAAATCCAGTTTTCTGGAGCAGTTTCCTTGCTCTTACTGTGCCTCTGAATCAAGCCCTGACTCTCATGCTCCTCTCCTTCTCTACAACTCATCTTCACGCTGACTTCTCATCTTCTTGCCCTGGCTTGAAGTCTTTTGATGAATAGTTTTCAAGCTCTTACCAATTTGTCTTGTGTTTCTTTGCCAGTTGAGTTTATTTATTTGTTTAGGGTTCTCTCTACCCCACCCCTCCACCCTCTGCAGAGCGTGGGCCAAGGGAAGTAGCTGAACACCCTCCCTCCCATACTGTGGGAAGTCAGGCACTATCGTACACCCAGTCCCTCCCCATCAGATACATGAAGCGAGTGACACTCTGCCTCAGACATTCAGTTATCAAAGAGCAAGCAAGAGGGGAGGGGAAAGTGACATTGATGAATGACTGCAGCAGCACAGTATTATTCAAATAATTCAGCACGTACTCCATAGGCCTGCACCACCAAGCCACAGCAAAGATCCAATTTGCTACTGATGACTTCAGAAATGATTCTATTTATCAACAATACCCAGAGAACACCAGACTGTCAATAGCAGTCTAAACCTACAGATGTAGCTTAAGAAGTAGTCCCTGTATGTCTGCTACTACCATCAGCAAGGTGAGTGATTATCATGATAGAGAACTCAAAAGCCTCTTTCTTTCTAAACAGATAGGAAAGAAGGAGAGAAAGAAAAGGAGAGAAAATTTTTGATTTTTTAAATTTGACTTTCATCCCCAGGAAATGTCATAAAAGGCAGCTTTGACTTTAATTTACTGAGTCTTATTTTACAGACGACAAAATTAAGAAACTGTAACTTAAAGGAATTTGTCAAAGTCCATGTCCACCAAAAGAAATGGAGAGAGAATTATAATTCACAGACAAATTCTTATTCTAGAGCAGTGATCCTCAACTAGGGGTGATTTTGGCAAGTCTTAGAGATATTTTTGGTTCATACTTGGGGGATAACGAGGTGGGTACTACTGATATCCAGTGGGTAGAGGTCAGGGATGCTGCTAAACATCCTACAATGCACAAGGCAGCCTCCCACAACCAAGAAGTATCCAGTCTAAATGCCAACAGTGCCAAGGTCTTGAAACCTTGTTGTAGAAAAACAGTAGTAAACTACGTCCCACTGCTTATTTTTGAAAATGAAGATTGTTTGGAGGCTGGGCACAATGGCTCATGCCTGTAGTCCCAGCACTTTGGGAGGCTGAAGTGGGCAGATTGCAAGGTCAAGAGTTCGAGATCAGCCTGGCCAATATGGTGAAACCCTGTCTCTACTAAAAATACAAAAATTAGCTGGGTGTGGTGGTAGGCATCTGTAGTCCCAGCTACTCGGGAGGCTGAAGTTGGTGAACTGCTTGGACCCAGGAGGCACAGGTTGCAGTGAGCCAAGATCGCACCACTGCACTCCAGCCTGGTGACAGAGTGAGACTCCATCTCAAGAACAAACAAACAAACAAACAAACAAACTTCTTGGGACACAGCCATGCCCATTTGTTTACAAATTGTCTATAGCTGTTTTGTGCTACAACGGTAAAGTTGAGCAGTTGTGACAAAGACTGTATGGTCCACAAAGCCTAAAATAATTACTATTGGACCTTTTATAGGAAGTTCACCAACCTCTGTTCTATAGGATAGGCCTTTTTGGGACGGGGACCAAAGAGCAACACTTCTCTACTGGCCAGGTTGTACACTGTGCAACTTAAGGGAAAACAATTCAGAGTCTGATGTCAATGGACTTGTACGATGCAGCAGCCCTGTACAGAAAGGATAAGAAGAGTGACTTATGAAGACAGGTGAGATCTACTAGAAAGCTTCCTGGAAAATTTTTCTAGTGTCTTAAATGATCTTATTAAATATACCAACTCCAAGTATTGCATACCTAAAGTTCATCTGAATAAAGTATTGGTGTCTTCATAATGTATAGGATAGCCTCTGACTTTACAATGAGACATTGTACCGGACCTACCAAGATGAAAATGACAACTGGGAAATCAATAACAGTAGCTGTCATTTATTGAGCATCACTACCACTGGAGTGGCAGTACTAAAGTCAGTTCTTAAAATTTACACTGGGCTTGGGCAAACATAGGAAGTGATGTTTTTCTGTGCATGATGTGACTATGGACATCATTAGAAGCATGAGCTGGTATACCTACTTCCACTTTCCCATCTTCAGTATCAGAGTCTTGGTCCACCTCGTCATCGCCGTCATCTTCAAAATCCTCTGGACGGGGAAAATGAGTGAAATAAGTGAGGTCTCCTGTTTTTCTGGGATTTAGGATTTAGATGTTCACCACACAGTGGTTCTTTCTTCTTCCTCTCTCAAATAAGGGGCTCAATATTAATTGCACAATATTCCACCACACACAAATGCTTATTAGTCAGTACAAATGGTGTGCACGTAGGTATGTTGGGGCACTAAGTCATAAAGTTTAAATAGTTATCCCACATTGAATGCAAAATAAGTGCAGAAAAAATGACACATGAATCCATTCTGGATTCTCCCATGAAAGTCAGAGGTATTTATGCAACTAGCATAGCCAAAGTTTAGAGATCACACACGTACAAAATGTGTTATAACCTAAATATCACCTTGATTGAGCCCCTAATTTTTTGATTGAGGAAGTTATTTAAAACAAAATCCATAGAAGGCATCTTGTACCATTGTGGCAAAATCATGCCTATAGAAAATCTGTTCGTACTAGGATCTTTTGACAGGAAGATCTTCCTAGAGATTAAATAATAACACTTTCAAATATTCCAATATGTCTAGCCTAGAGTTGTAAATAACAAGAGTTTTATTTTAATTTCATCCTCAGGGCAAACTAATTCCACAATCAGTCAGTATGCTGCAGAGATTCGATCATGGGATTCTGAATAGACTTTTTTTTAATTAGCTGAGATTACTGTACAGGCATTTGATAGCTACTAGGCAAAGCAGAAACAGTTAATAATGAAGAACAAAATAAGTGAGCTTGGTATTTTCTCACCCTGTTTATGAAAATCAAAACTGCTTTTTCATGTATGTCTCTAATTAGCTTAATAGACAATTATGGTTGACCTAAGAAACAACTAATTCTATTTTCATACACTTTCCTGGGAAACATTATCAAAATGCAAAAATTCATCTTAAAGGTCATAGTTACCCACTTATTTTACCTTCAGGTAGATCACATGGAGGTTCAGTAGCAATGTGCCCAGGGACCGGGAAGGCATAGGCACTGCTGGCTGTGACTAAGGGAAGTGGACTCTTAGGGTAGCACTGCCTCAGGATCTGAAGCACCACAGAGATGACGGGCTCCATGCTCTTGTCATCCAGGCAGTTCTGAGCAAAGGGAAGATTATATCAGACACCAGCATCTGGGCACAGTCCCCTAGCTGTAACACAGCTAATAACACTCTCCTAGCTGTAACACAGCACGGTCTCCTAGCTGTATTTCAGCTAATGAATTATACACATGGACAGACCGTAAACAGCCTTAATATAGAATGTCAAATTTGAACATTCTAACATAGAATTTTGTCTAATGTAGAATCTGTACTTTTCTGTCTCTTGCTCATTTCATACATCATTGCAATGAATTCAGTCTGAATATAGACTTAAAATTCATTCAAGGGATGCTGTGCCTAAGGCAAGACATTGCTCAGGATAGCTGGGGGAAGAGGAGGCCGGTGTCTTTTCTCAGCCACCCATGTGTCACTGTGAATTATTGCCTACGTTAGGGAATGAGCAGCTGAATTGATGGAAGTCTTGCTTTTCTCTTTCAGCTGTCTTCTGCAGAGAAAAATATTTTTTATAAAAGATAAAATATGAAATCAAAGGGAAAGACTAAGTGAATCCCAAGTACCTAAATTAAATTACATGCCTCTTCTCAAAGCCCACAGTGTTGATCCCTCTTGGTACCTTCCCAAATAAGAGAAAAATTGGGTTTGCAGATGTAACATTTTGATACTGATGGAACATGACAAGACCCTTCTTTTCAGACACTGTGAAAAATGTAAGAACAAGTTCACTAAATTGAGAGACAGAGAGTTAGTATAGTTCAGTATCTCTTTGGCAAAAACACAACCATTTTCTTCAGTATTGTTGTAAATGTTTTGTCTACTGACTTGGTACAGGAAGATGACTTGTGGGGTCCTCCAGTTTGCTATTCCTAAAAGGTGCAACAAGCTCTGAGGCCAATAAGTCACAGAAGTGGAGATGGTGGATACCAGGTACCCACCACAGGGCAGTGTGAATGTCTGTGGTGCTGCTGAACTATGGCATCTCCAGACTCAACATTACAGGTACTTCCATGTGAAAGAACATGGAGGAAAAAAAGTAATAAAAATTTATCCATGAATTTAAGCTACCCAAATGACTCCAAAATATAAGTAAGCCAACTTTCTTTTTTTTTTTTTAGACAGAGTCTCACTCTGTCACCCAGGCTGGAGTGTAGTGGCATGATCTCAGCTCACGGCAACCTCCACCTCCTGGGTTCAAGCAATTCTCCTGCCTCAGTCTCCCGAGAAGCTGGGATTACAGATGCTTGCTACCATGCCAGCTAATGTTTGCATTTTTAATAGAGATGGGGTTTCACCACATTGGTCAGGCTTGTCTCAAACCCCTGATCTCAGGTGATCCACCTGCCTCAGTCTCCCAAAGTGCTGGGATTACAGGCATGAGCCCCCGCGCCCAGCCTTAAGTAAACCAACTTTCAAAATGAAATGTGTTAATGCAATCAAGGATGCTCTCTCCCCTTCAGTGTGTGCCAGTCATACTCATCAGGTGTCCTGAATCAACAGCCTCAGAATACACAGCAGGAAATACTCTTGGTGGAAAATGAATTAGTTTTGGCTAATTCATTATGAAGGCTAATGAACAGTTGAAGCTATTTCACCCTTTGGTCTGATCAAATGGTCTCAAGTGTTTCATGAAAAGTATCAGGAATGGGACAAAAATAAAACAGACTCTGAAGGAGGAAGCGATAAGGTGAAAGAGATGACTTATCAGATATGATGTTCTAAGCTCCAACCTTGGTAGAGATAGAGCCAGCCCAAGCCAGGGAATTCAGTCAAAAAAGCCAACATTTTGGAACACAGGTATGTTTGTGATGATCTTTGATGATAAAAGATAATCGTGTCTTTTTTTTTGGTGGAACGGAACAAGTGAAAGGATGAAGCCCAGTTCAAATGTTCTGAAAAACTGGGCCATACCATGAACTGAATTTGAAGGCTGGAGGGAGTATTATAATCTATAAAACCCAAGGCCTTAGGAATCATGCTATATTTGCCTTCTGCTGCACTGTAGGGGAAATACTTATGAATGCAAAGATCGTTGGTTTTAAGGTAACAGAAATTCTTGAATTCATTTCTCAACATTTCCCTCATGCTAATGGATAGGGGCTGTGCAGGGCCGAGACTAAGGTGAGACTAAGGTGTGAAGGGTTGGTACGCGTGTTATGCATCAAAACAAGACAAGACTCCAGGAAATACGATCCTTATGGACCAATGTCTCAGAATTGGAGGCAAAGGTGAGATTTTAGGGTCCCTTTTCCCATCACTCTCCATAACACATTTGCTACTTGGAAGGGATGATGAAATACAAGAATGCATTCAATTAATATATTCAATGCTTCCATCACAGTTAACATCTTTGAATTAGCTTTGGCATAATAAATACCCTACTTCCACGATACATAGGCAAAGTAAAGTAAGAGCAAACTGCTCAGGTCCTGGAGCCAGACTACGTGAGTTTAAATCCTGGACTGAAGATTACTAACTTCATAACCCTGGCAAATTAATACACTTCTCTGTGCCACAGTGTCTTCATCTGCAAAGTGGAGATAATAACACAACCTCTCTCCTAATGTTGTATACAAATTAAATGCATTAAAGTAGGCAAAGTGCCTAATAGTAAGCATTTAGTATTAGCCAGCGGGAAAAAAGAAGGCATCCTTAGTGTCATAACGTCTCCTAGGAGTCTGCAAGAGGCTGCTAGGAGTCACTGCCTCTCAGAGCAGAGTCCTAGTAATAATTCCCATGATAACAAAGCAAGGCATTTTAGTGGAAAAGGACCTTGACTAGGAGTATAAATTCCTGGGTTTAAATTCCAGCTCTGCTTCTATGTAGCCAAAGCCACTAACAGCTCCTGCCTAAACTCCTATCAACACTCTAATTCCTCCCCTTACTCTCCTTCCTTCTCCTTGTGTCCTCTGATAATCTCTTTTCCAAATGGCAGCCAAAATGGTCCTTTAAAAGCATAAATCAGTTTAATAGTTATAGAGTTTTAATTTTTCCAGATGAAAAGAGTTCTGGAGATGGATGAGTAATAGTGACAGTTATACAACAATGTACTTAACTTGACCAAACAGCACACCTAAAAATAGTTAAGATGGTGAATTTGGTTGCATGCATTTTACTACAATTAATTTAAAATTTTTCAAAAATAAAAAATGAAAAGCATAAATTGTATCAGGTCAGTCTCCTGCTTCAAACTTGATAGAAATAAAATTCTAATTTATTTTTATGCCCTAGGAAGTTCTACGTGATCTGGCCTTCCCTATCTCTTTAATTCATGTCTTCTCCTCCTTTGTGCCTGCTTACAAGTTGATGGAGGCCAGGCGCGGTGCTTCACGCCTGTAATCCCAGCACTTTGGGAGGCCGAGGCAGGTGGATCACGAGGTCAGGAGTTCGAGACCAGCCTGGTCAAAATGGTGAAATCCTGTGTCTACTAAAAATACAAAAATTAGCCAGGCATTGGGGCGCATGGCTGTAATTCCAGCTACTCGGGAGGCTGAGGCAGGAGAATCACTTGAACCCAGAAGGCAGAGGCTGCAGTGAGCCAAGATCACACTACTGCACTCCAGCCTGGGCAACAGAGCGAGACTCCATCTCAAAACAAAACAAACAAACAAACAAAAAAGTTGGTGGAAATAAAATTCAAAGTCCTCATCATGGTTCAAGGAACTCTAAATGTCCTGGCACTGCCCATGACTCCAACTCAATCTCATGTCTTCCCCCTTACTCACAACACTCTGCCATATCTGTGTTTCTCAAGCTCACTCACCTCCCACTCTACTTCCCCACCTGAGGGTCTTTGCATTTACCTCCTTTTTCTCTCCATGGAACCCTCATCTCCAGACCCTCATGGCACTGGTTCTTTCTTATCATTCAGGTCTCAGGTGACACCACAGCTCTTCAACTATGCCTGCCTGGCATAACCCCTCTCTCCCTTCTCTTTGCAGTGATTCTTTGAACATAGATGAGAAATTCTAAGGCTAAGGGCAGATGTGACATAGCTTCAATATAAAAATATCTTAAATGGAAATGGCTTGATATCTTCTGGATTGTCACCAATATCTTTCCTTCTGCCTGACCCTCCAAAACATCCTAGTTGTCCCACTCACTCTCCAATGGCTTCTACCAATGGCTTCTCTCTCTGTCTGTGCCTTGTGGCCACCTCTTGTGCTTCTCTGAACAGTTTACAAACCAAGTGTTTCTCTTAGACTTTTCAAAATACTCTCCTAGCCTCATTCAAATGTGGGTGCCTTCTTGGAGGCTTCTCTGGTCGGCAAGACCAAGTAGGGCCTCCTGTGCATGGTTACACGAAGTCTGTTATTACCCCCACCTACTGCCTATACTGCATTATCCATAACCTATTTTCCCATATAGGACACTAAGTTTCCTGAGGACGATGAGTCCTCTATCACCTTCATCTTTGAACGCCCTATAGAACACAGCCCCAACATCTTTCACCAAAAAGGAGCTCAGAAAACATTTACTGAATCAATAGTAAATGATCTCAGACCAATCTGACCTTCAGGGTATCTAGCTCCTGATTCCAACCTAGTAATATTTCCTTTAGGATTCAGTCCCTCCTTTCATAGGTCCACAAGGCTGAGGCCCTTGGTCTTGTTGGCCAGAGACGAGCCTGATGAATCAAGACTTGGCCTACTGTGCTTTCTGAGCAAATGGTGGCAACTGTGACTTTTAAAAGGCTGTATCACTCCTTATTCTAGTGGTTCTCAAAGTGAGATACCCAAACCAGTAGCCTCAGTATCACCTGAGAACTTGTTAGAAATGCAGAATCTTGCATCTCACCTCAGAACAACTGAATTAGAAATTCTGGGGTAGGATCTAGCAATCTGTGTTTTAACAATTCCTCTAGGTAACTTTGATGCATGCTCAAGTTTGAAAACCAGCAATTTTAGCAACCTTTCAGGCCCCTTAAGCTATTGTAGCTCCAAAGAGTGCTTCTTTTCTCTGATTATCTTATCTAGGTTTGTTCTTTCTGCAGTTACCTATTTCTCCAAATTGATAATTATCTCCAACTGTCTCAGGCATCCTTGTAGGAGTTTTTTTTTTTTTTTTCTTTTTAACCTTGCATTCAAATTGTCATCCTTCTTCCTCTTTCCTCATGCAAAGCGCCAATAAGATTCCATTATACTACATTATACAGCACCCTTGCTGCACTATGGGTGATCTCAGCCTTTGAACTTTTAGAGGATGTTTACAGAATCTGTGCAGAAATGTAAGACTCAGGAAACAAAGAGGTAGGGTCACCAAGAGAGAGACAATGCAAGCAGTGACCTCAGCAGAAAGGCAAAGAAGAATATTATGATGCCAAAGGTGTAGGAAGGACTTTTAAAAAGTTCCTTTATAGTCAATCTCATTCTCAGTAGGTTTGTAAGCACATCATACACATCCATAAAACTAATATAGGACAGTGGTTTTCCAAGTGTGATCCTGAATCAGTAGTATCAGCATCACTTAGGCAGTTGTCAGGAAAGCACATTCTCAGGCCCCACCACAGCCCTGCTGAGTCAGAAACTCTAAGAATGGAGTCCAACGGGCTCTGCTTTAGTGACTCCTCTGGGTGACTCTGATGCATGCTAAACTTGGGGAGCTGCTGGTACAGTGGGCAAAAGCATGGGCTCTCAAGTGAGACTACCAGATTCCAATCCTGGCTCCAACACTTATGAGCTTTGTGAACTTGGGAAAATTACTTAACAGTTATGTGCCTCAGTTTCTTCATCTGTAAAAAGGGAGATAATGATAAAGCCTACCTCAAAAGCTTTTTAAATTATCAATATTGGAGAGTCTGCATAAATTGCTAACACAGTCAAGGGATATATTGATAGTAAGAGTTCAAAGTAACTGTCTTCTCCTTCTCCTACTTCTTCTCTTCCTCCTCCTCCTCCTCCTGCCTCTGCTGCTGCTGCTGCTTCATTACCATTGTCATCACTATCACTGGCATCAGCAACAGCAACAGCAACAGCAGCAGCAGCAGCAGCATAATCTGCAAATGGCAACTGAAATAACATCACCAAATCCAAGGCCCCTGAGCTGACTATTGAGTGACTCCCATGCCTTCTCTAGCAGAAGGGAGAGGAGGGGTGATGGGCAGCTCTAACTCCAGTACACCTGCAAGCGCATCTGTGCTCACGGCACTCACCTCAGGTCTGGGAGGCTACTCAACACTGGTTATGACTGCCAGGGAAGAGTAACAAGCCATTTGGTTTCTAAGCCAGGACAGCCTATCTTTCACCTGCAAGGATCATTTTCCAAAAAACAGGAGAATGTCAAACATCAGACTTTGCACATAAACTTGATAACATTTCCTCTGGAAGAGCACATTTTTTTTTTTTTTTTTTTTGAGACAGTCTTACTCTGTCACCCAGACTAGAGTGCAATGGTGCAATCTCAGCTCACTGCAACCTCCACCTCCTGGGTTCAAGCAATTCTCCTGTCTCAGCCTTCTGAGTAGCTGGGATTACAGGCACCTGCCACCATGCCCGGCTAATTTTTTGTATTTTTAGTAGAGACAGGGTTTCGCCATGTTGGCCAGGCTAGTCTTGAACTCCTGACCTCAGGTGATCCACCCGCCTTGGCCTCCCAAAGTGCTGGGATTACAGGCATGAGCCACCACACCTGGCCAAGAGCACACTATTTAAAAGACTAAAAGCAAGGGTGAGTGGTGGTGGTGAGGAATTCAACCTCTTGAGGCTGACATCCATACATTCTACACACTCTTCCAGGCGACAGGTGTGTCATGGCCTATTTACTCAGCACTGTCTCATAGGCCCCTCCTGGGCTGCTTTTCCATGTAATTCTTAGAGAGATTATAAAATATAAGCTAGAGAAACCTCACTATAAAGTGCACACTCTGTGTGTACTCACATTCTGCTTCCATTCCAACAGTAATTCAAGGCTGGAAGCTTCTTGCTAATGTGCTTAGCTGAGCAACTGAAGTCTTCATTGACCTGCTAAAGGAACTGTTTTGAAGAACCTGCACACAGGCTCACAGCCTCTCATGCTGGGCTTCATTTGGTGTTTTCTCCACCATATTTCTATCATAGACATGTCCCTCTGTGATTACCATCTTCTTCCTTTATTGCTCTTGTTTTTCTTGTTTGTTTTGTTTTTTGTTTGGTTTTTTAGCACAGAACAGAGAAATAGCCAATAACATGGAGAGCAGAGGAACATGGTGAAACCCTGGACCAGAGTGGGGGTCTGTTAAACATCAGCAATGCAGGAGGCCATTGCACTAGGACTGGGAGGGATTAGAGACTTGGGGGACCACAAGCTTACAAAGCAAGAGGGAGCTTGGAAAAATTCAAAGCCCTGCTTCATCCTGAGAAATAGAATGTAAAATATAGCTATTTCATGACTGAGAAGCTTTGAAAGCTGTAATGATGGAAAGAAATCCAGAGGTGATAGCAGATAGGAAATTAGATATTGGTTTGCAGCACTGTATTTTGTTATTGTTTGGCGGGGGTAAGTCCATTTTTTAATGAGAAACGTCTACAGATACCATGGTTGGAAAACAACACTCTCATTGGCGACTTCATTACCTCAGATGTACTCAGATAGAGAAAAACTGGAGGATGTCCATAGAGGAGCAAGAAGGCTGAAAAAGGGAGTCCAGAGGCCGCCTAATCTGGAGATAATAGGAACATAATGCGTGTGCAACATGGCTGCCTTGGCCCCAGGAGAAGGTGGGTGAGCAGATGATGGATATTTGGAACACTTATACCACCAACAGAGAGGGCATATGTAGCCTCAAACTATGGCATTTAAATTAGCCCTAATCAGGTGAAATTAAGGCATGTATTTAGGTTGAAATCCAGGAATCCCTAGAATACATATTCCAGTGGGGTGCTGATAAGTAGAAACCTTTGAAGACACCATCCCCTTTCCCTGGGATGCTCTTCCCCTGCAACTTGGCCTGACCAGCATGACCAGCTCCTCCAATAACTCAGGTCTCAGCTCAGGTGTCACCTGCTCAGAGATGACTTGACCTCTCTCTCTAAAAGAACACCTGCTCCCTCTACCTATGGTGGCCCCTGTAGACCTATGCCCTTACTTCATTGATTTCACAGTGCAATATGAAATTATCTTCCTCATTGGATTCTTTGCTTACTTAGTGTCTGATTCTTCTGCTAGGAGGTTTTCCCTATAGGCTCAAGGGCCTCGTTTGTCATATCCACCACGAGATCCCACTGCTAATTATTCCAATAATGGCTCATCCTCAAAACGCAGTTCAGTCATGGCAAGCACTCTTCTGGGCATGTGCCATTTGTACAGTGACTTATTTAGTCCACACAACAACCTAAGTTTTGTTATTTCTGCTTTTGTTTTTCTTTTGAAGAATCTAGAGGCCCAGAGAAGTTGAGTGACTTTTTCAAAGTTTCACAGCTGTAGGCCCTAGAGCTGGGATTTGAATCCAGTTCTCTAGTTTTAGAGTCAACACTTACCACTATGCCATACTGCACTTCTGGTAGTGTGTATTCAACAAACATATGTTAAGTATATATGAATGAATCAATGGAATGAAGATTGTTTTGTTGTTGTTGTTGTTGTTGTTTTGAGACAGGGTCTCACTCTGCCAGCTAGGCTGGAGTTCAGTGGCATGATCTCAGCTCACTGCAACATCCGCCTCCCAGGTTCAAGCGATTCTCCTGCCTCAGCCTCCTGAGTAGCTGGGACTACAGGCATGCGCCACCACACCCAGCTAATTTTTATATTTTTAGTAGAGAGGGGTTTCACCATTTTGGTCAGGCTGATCTCTAACTCCTGACCTCAGGTGATCATCTGCTTTGGCCTCCCAAAGTACTGGGATTACAGGCGTGAGCCACCAAGCCTGGCCTGGAATAAAGACTTGAATCCAGAACATCTGCCCTTAGCAGGCAACAAGAAATAGATTGAGGTGTTCCCAGCTCTGTCTGGGATGATTCCTAAATGACAGCCTTCAGGAATCATCCAGCTGGCCTCCAGCTGCAGAGTGAATCCCCATGCTGCCTGCCTGTGTGGTGCTGAAGAGGATTTCCATGCCCTGTGCTGCCAGGAAGGCCTCCCTGCCAGACCGGAGGGCAGAAATGTGCTTGAGGCAGAGCAGCAAGCCCCGTCGGATCTGCACGTAGGTGTTGGCTGTGTCACGGCTGTGCCAGTCCTGGTGCAGCCAGAGCAAGCTGGTGACGTAGCCTCGGTTCACTGCCCTGCGGCCGTTCGACTCTGAAAACAAAGGGGAAGGCAGAGTCAATCACAGGCTCTCCAGCTGCACCTCTTTGAGAATGTTCCAGTGCATTTCCCACAAGATACTTATTAATCATCAAGGGAATAATAATGTTTTAGTATGAAAACTGGCAGATGTCACCTTAAACCAAGTAATCAAAGTTAACATCCCCAGTAATGGGACAGTCATCACGATATGATGCACTGAGAAAGATCAGCATCACTTCTATGGTGTTCCTGCCAAGAATGCATAACCCGCATTGGATCATGAAGAAAATCAGCAAAGCCTAAATGAAGGACATGCTACAAAATACCTGACCTACACTCCTCGAAAATGTCAAGGTCATGAAAGGCAAAACAAAACAGAACAAAACATGAGGCTAAAGGAAACTAAAAAGGCATGGCAAGTCAGCATAATAAGTAATTATAGTTTAAATATTGGGCCAGAAAACAATTTTTTCTTTTGCTGTAAAAGGCATTATTGGGCAGTGGTCAAATTTGAATAAGATCTGTAGATTAACTAACAGTTTTGTATCAGTGCTTATTTTCAGATTTTGATAAACTGGGGTTATGTAAGAGGATACTTTTGTTTTTAGGAAATTCATAATTAGAGTGTATGGAAGTCTATACCTTATTCTCAGAAAAACAAACAAACAAAAACATAATACTAACAGTGTGGGAGGAGAGACAGACACAGAGAGATTTCCACCAGATTTCCATTCCTCCTGTCTGAATGTCAGTGGACCCAGGAGGTTGTCATGTGGGTTGAGTTATCAGATTAGGTGGGGAAGGAGAGGATGCTGAGTGAGATATAGTATCTGAAAGGCTGCCATGTGTAAGAGATATGTTGGGTGTCCTTTCTAAAGAGAATGGAAGCTAATTTATAGATAATCAAGACTCATAAATTTGTTTCATATAGTTGAAGCCTCCACATCTGTTTTCAGGCACGACTTAAGTTGCTTGAAACCCAGTCGTACCCCATTGCCTCTGACCTACAGAAAACTTGCCCTCCCCACATGGTTGTTTGCATGTGGTCTGCTTGTCCCTCATCCCATTGACCAAAAACCCAACATTTCCCGCACCTGCCGACCACAGTAAAACCCAATGGACAACACCAGAGTCACGTGAATAGGACCTGCTCTTCATATGTGTTTTCTTTAAACTGCCCAATCCACAACCCCTGCAGGAAAGCCTGACAGATAACGCCATGGACCTTAAGAAAGTCCCAGTCCCACAACAGGCCTCTCTCTCCCCAGACACTGTTTGAGCTCCCTGCCACCTCCAAACTCCCCAGCAACTCTTCTTATTCTCCTGGCTCTGTAACAACAGAAACACTTCTGTTATTTCGCGGGTTTTGCTGTGCTGCCTCTTCTGAGTCTCACTTGACCCACACACCCCAACTAACTTTATCCCCTATCAGTGGCTTACAGCCACTCTTGAAAGAGACCCCAAGACCAAGTTAGAAAGAAATCATGGGCCAGGCATGGTGGCTCACACCTGTAATCCCAGCACTGTGGGGGCCTGAGGCAAGAGGATAGCTTAAGGCCAGGAGTTTGGAGACAAGCCTGAGTAACAATAGTAAAACCCCGTCTCTACAAAAAATAAAAATAAGCCAAACGTGGTGGCTTGCACCTGTGGCCCCAGTTACTAGGGAGACTGAGGCAAGAGAATCACTTGTGCCCAGGAGTTCAAGGCTGCAGTGAGCTATGGTCCTAAGCAACAGAGTGAGACCCTCGCTCAAAAAAGAAAAGAAAAAAAAGAAAGAAAGATATTAAAACACACTAGGCTGAATTCAGGAAAGGAATTCTTCATACTTAGGGCTGTTCAACAAGAGGATAGACTCTAGGGTAGTGAGCAACAGGGCGCTGAAAACGTTCAGGTAAAGTTCGGAAGTCCACCCAGCAGGGATTTAGTATGGGGCTTTCTCATATCTGACAGGGACCTTTTCAACTCCTTGACTTCTCTATGTTAGTTCAATATTCCTGTTTGGGACCTCCCATAAAACCCTATTTTGTGGACCTAAAACAGAGGGAGAAGAACAGTCCAAGATACCTCTCTCAACAGTTAATATACACTACTTTTCAGGTTAAGCTCCTTGGGCTACAGGGTTGGTGGACAAATACGTACTGGTTCAGATCTGTCCAGTAGATGCCTGATCCTCTCAGTTCCTAGGGACTAGGTGCATTGCAGGGCCCTAACCAGCTGACTCTCAATCAGAATGCCCAAATTTTGTAGCTCCGTTCTCTCACTACCGCATCTCTCCATCATCTAAGCCACTCACACTGGTGTATGAGACAGTATGTGCTTCTGGCTGAGTGTGTGCGAGGGAGAGCCCCTGAGGTGTAATCAGATAAGCAAAATTTCATCTCAAAGGCAGATTTCTCCCTAAGACCATGTAAGAGCATATGAGTGCAA
>NW_012098510.1:987298-1012787 GCF_000951045.1 Mandrillus leucophaeus
GAGAAAGAGCAAATATGGAGAAGAACAAAGAATAAAATGAGGGTCACTGGGATCAGCAACTTAGAGGAGTTCTGGAAGATCTGAGAGGAAAGCGCCGCTTCTCAGGGCCAGGGCAAACAGAGCAGAGATGAGATGCGTTTTTGAATACTGCTGTGGGTGGGCTTAGAGTTGAGAGGTGTGGAGAGGGCTTCAGGTCCCCCTCTTTGGAACACACCAGCTCTGCTGTAGTCTGTTTACATAAACAGCTTTTCCCTAAGATTTTCCTTGAAAAAAAAAAAAATCCTGTAGCTGAATTTTTTTTTAAGTTTCTAAGTAGATTAGTGTCTTTTATTTTGTTTTTTATTTATCTACTTATCTATTTATTTTAAGACAGAGTCTCACTCTGTCTCCCAGGCTGGAGTACAGTGGCACGATATTGGCTCACTGCAATCTCTGCCTCCCAGGTTCAAGCAATTATCCTGCCTCCACCTCCCACATATCTGGGATTACAGGTGCACGCCACCACACCCAACTAATTTTTTTGTATGTTTAGTAGAGACAGAGTTTCACCATGTTGGCCAGGCTGGACTCGAACTCCTGACCTCAGGTGATCCACTCACCTCGGCCTCCCAAAGTGCTGAAATTACAGGCGTGAGCCACCATGCCCGGCCTACATTAATGTCTTTGAAACTGGTTGGAGGAGGGGGATGGAATGGACAGAGAGTTCTGAGGAGCTTTAATTTTAACACCTCACCCACTCCTCTACCCCACCCTGAAAGCATTGACCCTGCTTCCTGGCACCCCCTAGCTCCATCAGGCCCTCGCTGCCAGCCTCATGCTGAAGATCTTTTTTTGGCCGGTTTTCCTTTGGCAAATCCATGAACAACAGGAGATTTATCTTTGTCCTTACCTCCCATTCACCCTTCTATATTCTTCTATTTCTACTTATCTCTCCGGGTTCTATCCTCCAAGGGCCTGACTTGTAGCTAATTCTCAGTCTGAAACAGGACCTAGTGATATCCTTATTTTAACCCCAAGTATTTCTTAACTGAGGTTCATGTGTGTCGCTTTAGGGCAGATCCCATTGATGCAGATTTTTACACTTAAAAACTGGAAGGGAATATGCCAAGGTAACAAGAACACTTAATGGGATCGGGGATCAACTGACGATTCTATTTGCTTGGACTTTAGACTTTTCTGTAGACTTTTCTGTAGACTTCTTTAGACTTTTCTGTAGTTTTATTTCTCATGCGTTCTACAACAAACTTTGACAATCAGGAGGAAAAAAAAATGGAGCCTTTTGGTGTTACAAACAGGTAACCCACAGACTGTTAGCCACACAGTGTTGTCAAGGCGAGTGAGCAGGGGAAGCAATCCACAGGTTGACACAGTAATCAACTCATTTTTTTGTCTAACCCCAGCTCCTTCAGAAGTGAATTACCTGCCTAGCTCCTGAAGGCACTGGAGATCCCGACCATCTTTATAAAGATGTTTGTGGTCTAAAGAGGAAAGCCTAGAAACCTTCAAGACTCAAAAAATTGAATTTCTCCTGGGTAATGTGGGGCCCCACAACAGACTGGTGGGGAGAAATGGTTGGCGTTCTGGATAATTATACCTGTAAGCAGCCCACTGCTCTTCTTCTTTGGCAAAACTGAAGGAAGTTGTTATCACTGCTCTTTATTTCCCATATTTCGAAACTGCATCATCCTTTTTGGGAGCAGTGATGACCTTAAGCAGAGAAAATGTGGGAGCCTGCAGCAAAGTAATGTATTGGACACTTTAACAGCCACAGCTCCAGAAATGAGACGTACAGATGAGTGTAGACTTCTGAACTCATGTGCCCTTCACTGCCTTGCTCATCCTGATCTGTGGGCAGATCCTTCAACTTCCTGTCACTGTCTTTCTGAAATTCTTGCATATGGCCAGAAGCTCCACCGCTTTCTAGCTGTGTGACTTTGAGCATGCTACTTTACAGCTCTATCACTCAGTCTTTATCTGAAATAAAACCAATAGTAATCTCTCTTTTGTGAGACTGTTGAGAGAATTAAATGAGATAATACATATAAAGTAGATGGCTCAATGCCTGATATATAATAGGTACAGTATCTGTTGCCTGTGGAAACTATCACCATCACTATCATCATCATGTATTTTTTTTTTATTCCAATGGCTCTCTATTGTTACAGACAAATGTATTAGTCTGTTCTCATGCTGCTAATACAGACATACCTGAGACTGGGTAATTTATAAAGGAAAGAGGTTTAATTGATTCACAGTTCCACTGTGAATTGTGAGGCTGGGGAGGCCTCACAATCATGGCAGAAGAGCAGGGGACATCTTACATGGTGGCAGGCAAGAGAGAGCTTGTGCAGGGGAATTCCCCTTTTAAAACCATCAGATATCATGAGACTTATTAACTATCATGAGAACAGCATGGGAAAGACCCACTTTCATGATTCAACTACCTCCCACTGGGTCCCTCCCATGACACGTGCGAACTGTGAGAGCTACAATTCAAGATGAGATTTCAGTGGAGACACGGCCAAACCATATCAACAATGAGAACAGAAGCTTCAGGGGCCCCTAGTTACTGATTTTACTTTTGACTCTAGTGTTTACTAGCTGTGTAACCTTGGTTAAGCTACTCAATGTTATGGTTTGAACATGTTCCCTCCAAAATTCAGGTGTTGTCAATGTGATAATATTAAGAGGTGGGGCCTTGAAGACATGATTAGGCCAGGAAGGCTCTTCCCTTGTGAATGAGATTAAAGACCTTGTAAAAGAGGCTTCGCACAGTGTCCTGCTAGCTTGCCCTTTCACCTTCTGCTATGCGAGGATGCAGCAAGAAGGCCCTCACCAGATACCACACCCTTGATCTTGGACTTCCCAGCCTCCAGAACTGTAAGAAAAAAAAAATTATGTTCTTTATCAGTTACCTAGTTTCAGGGATTTTGTTATAGAAACACAAAATGGACTAAGAAGGACACTTAGCCATTCTGAACTGAATTTCCATCATCTGTAAATATTAAGCAATATAAAAAAGATAAAAATAGTTGAAACATTCTTACAAGTCCATCATAATAATTGAAAACATAACTCAGCACCTGACATAAAGTATGTGCTCAAAAAATGATCATTCCTTTCCCTACAAAGATGGCATCCAAATTTCACATACCTTTCACCGATGAACATAGCCAAAGGAAAAATTTCAAAATAAGTAAAACTTATAATCATTTTTTTCAATCCTCATGGAATGTAGATGACTTCTCACCCCAAAATAGCCACCAGTCCTACATTGCTGCCTCTTCTGAGACACTCTCATACATACAATGAAACACTCCTCTTTATGCATGCTGAAGTTCACACTCCATTTTATCCTAGGTGCCATTAAAGGCTATGTCCATGATATAAACCTGAAAATTTCCCTCTCTGGCAAAATGTACATGTATTGAGTCTCATTACCCTAAAGGCTTTTTAGAAAATTAGTTAATCCTCTAAGATCCATATGACTGATAGCAGTTACATGCTTAATATGCAACCTTTACATTTCATAAGACATATATAAGAATAAATACAAGGACTCGAGGCCCTTCACCATTCCTGAGAACAGAAATCACCTCCAGCTATACAGAGTACCACGACATATCATACCCCAAACAATTCTTGCCCAGAAAAATTAAATAGCTCTACTGTTTCAGAGCCTTCCTGAAAATCCATTCATCTGAATTACTGACATTTAAACTAGTCTTTTTCAGGATAGAAACCCCCCTCTCAGAACAGAAGACCACATAACTGGGGGGATTAAACTCTTACTATCCAAAGTTTGCTTCCAAATCCCTTCCTCCCAACCTCGAGCAATTATATCACAAAACTTGCCTGATCCCAAACAGGACTCCACATTGAAACCCTCGCTTCAAACCATGGTTCTCAAACCCTGCAATTTTCCACCGAAGAATTCCCATTTCTGAGACATTAGTAAGACTAAAGGTAGTGGTGTCCCTAACTATAGTATACAATACCCTTGACTTTGCAACAGATTATCTTAGAGGTCTTTTGAGGGAGTCTATTTAGAAGATGTTTCTGGATAAAGTAGTCTCTACTAAGTCTTCTAAATCATATTACACGAAAAGCAAGCTGTCTACTTTGCCATCAGAACACATTACAACATGAATATTTATTTACTAAATATTTCCTATGCGCTCTGCACTAGGCTAATCATCTTATATGGATCATCTGTCTTATGAAAATGCTTAAAGTATTACTTTCCCTCTTTTACAAATGAAGACAGTGGTTAAGAGAAGTTAAACAACTTATTTAAGTCTACAGAGCTTATAAGTGTCATATCTAGGATTCACATGAAATCTCCTCATCTGACTCCAAAGGTTAACATCCCATGGTAGTCTCAAAGCCCCTTTTTAGTTTTACTTTCATTTTTAATTGATAAACAATGATTGTATATGTCTATGGAGGTCGATGTGATCTTTCCATGCCTATATAACTTGGGGAATGAACAAATTGAGCTAATAAACATATTCATCATCTCACAAGGCTGTCAGCATAGTGTACATTCTTTGCATCTATGTAAAGACATTTAGTTCTTACCACTAATCCAGCTTCCTGGGGAAGATTTCTGAAAGGCTAATGGAGATACAGCCTGCAGTGCTTGAAGGGAGTGGCTTTTAGCCAATCCCCCTCCTCCAACTTCTCTGCTCTCTCCAGGGCCCTAAATTGTGGTAAGAGTTGATTTTTCAGAGGAAACTTAAGAAGGTTTAAGGGCCAAATAAATGGCCTATGGTTCTTTGAGTCCCTAGAGAAGATGTTTTGAGGACTTCATGACATCCAGCCAATGACACAATGAGGCCGGCCCAGCAATGTCAGGCCCAGGTGTGAGTGCGGAACCACTGAGGAAAGGTGGAGTCAACTGCCCCTCCTCTTGCCCTGTAGCTGCAGGAGTGGCTGGTGCAAAGGAAAACAGCCAGATATGTACAAAAGCATAAGGAAGCCTAATGCCATCCATAATGGAAATTATACTTGATTATCATTTGCTCAAATAAGAATGATGGTTTTGAATTAGCTTACAGGTACTTTTTTCTTTTTGTAAAGTAGATACATTTCAAAAAACTTGGCTATAAAGTAAATTTTGGTTTCAAGCAAATCTTGTTTTCTCAATTGACTGCCTTTATAAAATTAAAGATGCTTTTCCTAAGCTCCAGAAATCGGAACAGGTAAGAAACTACACTTCAGATCATTGTTTTAAATCTAGATTAATCTACCTTTTTTAAATCCTCAACTCCTTCTAATAACTTTCCACAGAACTAGTCCCAAACCATAGGAATTTCTCTACTCTCAGTAAAGCCTCAGAATCCACACCTTTCTCTTCCTCACACATCTCTGCTCTTCCCCCACCCTCAGCACATACAATGTCTAATGAAGGACGTTAGGTTGCAATGCTGCACCTATTAAGAGAAAGGGGCACACCTGTAATCCCAGCACTTTGGGAGGCCAAGGCAGAAGCATTGCTTAAGCCAAGAGTTTGAGACCAGCCTGGACAACAGAGTGAGATCCCCATCTCTACAAAAAAATAAAAATAAAAACTAAATTTAAAAAATAAACATAGAAGGCGCCACAAGACTCGAAACTCTTCTGAGTCAATATACTACATTCCATATGAGGAGTCACATCATACTTTATCAATCCTCAGGCATATGTTTATCCACATTTTAGCATTTCTGAAATTAAGGTGCTTCTTACCAAGGGTGATGTTTTCATTGTAACTGACAGCGTTTTCTGATTCAGTGGCACATAAAAAATGGCATACACCTCACAGTTGATGATAGACTTAGATTTGAGGAAAAAATGGTTGATTTTTCAATATTGCTAGTTTGAAAATTCTCTAACATGGTAGACTCTTGGAAAGTTTGCTTCTTAGATGCAAATAACCATATAGGCCTTTGTCTGGAAAGCCAGATTCTCCCTATGGCTACGCAGAGAGTAAATTATAAACTAAAACCATGCTCACACACCCAAAACCCAAGGTACTACCCTTAATCCATTCAGCAAACATTTATTTAGCAACTACGATATACGAGTTGTTCCAGGCACTATTATTGACAGCAGAGATGCAGCAGAAAATGAAATAGACAAAATCTCACCTCCTATGGGGTTTACAGTCCCATAGGAGTGGCGGGGGGAGGCAGATACCAAATATGCACACACAAAACTAAACAAGGCAATTTCACATAGAGACAAGTGATACAGAGAAAACAAAACAGTGGCAAGAGTGATGAGGTAGGGTGGCTGCTTTAGGTTGGAAGGTTGGATGATCAGGGAAGACCCTTGAGGAGGAGGCATTGGAGCTGAGACATGAGTGACAGGAAGGAGCCAGGATGCAGAGATCTGGGGATAGGAAATTCTTCAAACCTCAAGGGCACACAGCAAGTGGATAAAGCAAAAGCTTGGTGAGTACAAATAACGAAAAGTCCAGGAGCTAAAGCCAGGTGAAGAAAGCAAGGGGACAGTAGTAGCAGCTGACGGGAAAGGTGAGCAGGGATCAGGATGTGTGACCCCCTACCATTTTGAGACTCATCCCAACAGGTTGTGCAAAAGTGGGGGAATCTGTCAGGCTGAGATTTTCTCACTCGCCTTTCTGTAGTGTTTGCATCTCTGCAAGAAGGCACTTCAGAATAATTGTCTTAGAAATAGGCCTAGAAACTTGTATAGGAGTTTTCCTATCCATGGAAAGTTTTATTTTGAGTCTAGACTGTGGGTGGGGAAGGAAGTACTTGCTAAACCCCAAGACAAGCCATTATCCTTTCCAGGTCTAGAAAATCTTCCACCTGGTTTGACTTTGCTGTGTCCACTGTCAACTTATCAGAGGATGACACTTAAAGAAGAAAGCCAGGATTTACACCAAGAAGAAGAAAATCAGAGGCTTTCCCTCACCTTCCTTTCTCCCCTACTTGATATTTAAGGCACCTGTCTGTCCACCAGTGGTGCTGCCTGCTTCTGGCCAGAGTACAGACAACCAACATAGACAGCAGGAAAGCAAATCTGCCCTGTGTTGCAAGTATCACTCATGAATGGGTTCACACTGCATTGCCTCTAGGCCCTGAGTGTATGAGGAAGAGGCAAATAGCAAATGTTTCTGCACCCCTGAGCCTGCCACCCTTCAGCCTTCTGTCAGCCACTAGTGTGTCACTATTGTTATAGGAGTTAAGAAATTATTTTAGGCAAATAGAGAGGAAAGGGGGTCCTTGGGAAGTTTTTGTTTCTTTTAAAGCAGCTCCAGAACGTTTCTTGTCTAGCAGGAGAGCCCCGGCTTTTAGAGCTGGGCTGGCCAGCTTTGATATGCAAATCAAGGCCATTAGAAACTGGGTCCACCATCAGAAACTGGGTCCACCCATGTCTTCTTGCCCTTGCCCCAACGTGTGCCTGGCAACATGGTCGCCCCCACATATCCCCATGTGTGTAGAACATCATGGCATCCTGCATTTGCATATTAAAAAGCTAGGGTGGGAGGGCCAGTCCTTTCCCTGGGCTATGAGAATGACACACCTGGTCAAACCAACCCCCTGAGCCCAGTGCAAATCAGATACTCCCTCCTCCAGCCTCCTCATATAACTGGCTGATTTCTGCCGCACTCGGGGTTTCCTCCCTCTCTCGGCTTTGGAGCCCCCCTCCCTCTGTCTCTGTATGGGGAGGCTTCTTCCTTCTTTCTTGACTATTAAACTCTCCACTCCTTAAAAATACTCCACATGTGTTCGTGTCGTTTTATCCAATTCGGCCCGAGACTAAGGACCCTGGTGTTCCTCCAGTCATCAGAGCCCTATCACTATGCAATCACAGAACCTTGAGCCGTGTTCACTCTCCTTTTAACTCAACTCCTACCACTCTTGATATGGCCATCCTCTCCTATCACCTGGGCTGCACCAGCAATCAATAGCCTCATATGTGACCCCAATGCTTCCATTCTCTCTTCCTCTGTGCAATGCATTTTATTGAAGCAGAACTTGGATGCTTCATCCCCAACCAGGAAAAAAAAAAAAAAAAAAGTAGCAGTTCCAGGGACATATGGAAGGTCAGGGGTGCCAAGAGATGTCTGGTGCTCTATGTGCCTCAAGGTCTGTGGGCAGTGGTTGCCATAGTGTGTGCCCCTGGGACTGGTGGAAGGAGCTAAGAAAAAGGCTGAGCAGGATCTCTAACTTCCATTGTCCCCAGAGTAGCTTCACTGTCATCCGTTTATAGTCAGTGGCCATGCAAAGGATTTCATTCAAAAATAAAAATAAACATTCATTTATTTCAAAAAAAGTTTAAAACCCTGCAGTAGTGAAAGGAAGGGATAGAGGTTAGTCCCAATATGCCAAGTGCATATTACACAATCTCAGGCAAGTCAGCCAATCTCTTTCGGCCTCAGTGTCCTCTCTACAGAACACTATTTTTCTCAACCTCACACTGTTGACATCTTGGGCTGATATTACTCATTGTGTGGGTCCATCCTATGCATTTGTAGGATGTTCAGCAGCAACCTGGCCTTTACTCAGTTGATGCCAGCAGCACACCCTCTCCCGCCACAGATATGACAACAAAAATGTCTCTAGACCTTGAGAATTGCTCCCTCTGGGGCAAAATCACTCATGTTGAGAACTACAGTTATTGAATAATTAAATATTTACCTGTCTGACAGGACCATGCTGAAGATTAAATGAGATTGTATATATGAAAAGGTGCTATTATTAGAAGGTGCTAGGAAACACCTGAGGTACATTTTGACATAAATAAATAATTGTACAGTCAATCCTGAAAGTGATGAGGAAGCCACGGTGTACTTTCCGAGTCACGAAATGTTTATATTTTTGTCTATCGCCTTAAATCTTTGTGATATTTATCTTCATCAATCCACAGCCAGTCATCAATTATGCCAGGATGATACATGTTCTAAAATTTAAGACATTTGGAACTCATCAACTTATTAACCTTTGATTCCCTGAACTAAAACAAAGTAAGAACATGCGGATTGACTGAGTAGGGTTGAATCTGCACGCATTCATTTATTCATTGATTCCTTTGTTCATTTAGATAACTTACTCTGAGTGTCTGCTGTATAAAACACATTAGAGTCAATAGCTTCAGAAATAAGAATGAATGGAACAGAGTCCCCAGATCCGAGGCTCACATAGTCTAAAGTAGGGGGTCAGCAAATTGCCCACAGCCCATTTTCATAAAGTTTTTCATTTCTTTATATGTTGTCTGTTTCTGTTTTTGTCCTATAAGGGAAGAATTAAGCAGTTGTGACAGAACTGTGTGATCCACAAACCCTAAAATATTTACTATCATCTGGCGCTTTTACAGAAAAAGCTTCTTGGAAAAAAAAAAAGACTCTAAAAACAACCAGATATCATTCAACCCTCGGGGAAGATCTTGGGAGACAAATTTACATTTCATCAGGCTTTATGCCCTTATATCATCAATTCCTGAAACCTCCAGGACTTTTGAAATGGTGATGACAATAAAACAAGAGTTCATCTTTATTGAGATGTACTAAGATCCAGCGCTGTACTCCCACTCTTTTAAACATCACCTTGTTTAAGTCTTACTAATTATCTTTGGAGCATGTGGTTTTCCCTGCTTTACAGACGAGGGAAGTGTAGCACAGAGTCAATAAGAAACATGCCACAGTGGCCACCGTTCAGCTCCACACAGTCTCTCCAGAGCCTGCACCATGACCACCGAGCAAGTGCTATTCTCCACTGTCACTTACCCTTTTTTTTTCTTTTTCTTTTTTTTTTTTTTTTTTTTTTTGGTGAGACGGAGTCTCTCTGTGTGACCCAGGCTGGAATGCAGTGGCGCAATCTTGGCTCACTACAACGTCCGCCTCCAAGGTTCAAGTGATTCTCCTGCCTCAGCCTCCCATGTAGCTGGGACTACAGGTGCATGCCACCATGCCCAGCTAATTTTTGTATTTTTAGTAGAGATGGGTTTTACTATATTGGTCAGGCTGCTCTTGAACTTCTGACCTTGTGATCTGCCTGCCTCGGCCTCCCAAAGTGCTGGGATTACAGGCATGAGCCACCGTGCTCGGCCTTGTGACTCACTCTTTCAGAGTAAGAGCTCCGAGCTTACAGCAAACATACACCACTCTGCACACATGTCCCCAAGCCACCTTGAGCACTTTTATACTATGGTCAAAGAAAGAACATGGCCAAAACCTACAAGCAGATATACAGGTCAGAGGAATAGCCCTTGAGATAGAATTAAGTCTTGACAGGATCTCCTGATGAAAGTCAGCAGCCTGCATGAGTGTAAGAACCAAGATTAGCGGCAATTGCAGCCCAACAATATCATAAGTGGCCAAGAGTTTTGTATCAAGCAAGAAAAGCTCAACACCACCATCCACGGCTTGTGTTGGACCCAGAATGAGTGCCTGGGAACACCCTGGCCACCTTGGGAAGGTGGAATTATACTGCTCATCCTGCCTGCCAGTAAAATCCCAACTGGAAGCTGACCCTCCTCACTGAGTCAGGTCTAGTTCAATTGTTTAATTAGGTCTGTTAGTCCCAAGAGACTCAGAATTTACTTGACTAGGGCTGGAGGATGAGAACAATATTTTGGATCTTCCTCCAGGTCAAACTTCACTAGTTCTTCCTTATTGCCACTGCATAGTAAAATTTAACACATTTTCAAACCTCCTAAGGAAAGTGTCAGCACATTTTTTTAAGTTGTAATCTCAAACAACAGACCGGACTCTGGAAGAGTCCCTTGAGTATATTTATTTCAGAGGTTTTCAAACTTAATTTCTTCTGGCCCCTCAGGAACTTCTTTGGGTGTTTCTCAGTGTCCATCAAGAGCTAGGGAAAAGGGAGGGGCAAGGGAAAGCTCATGCTGTCGTTAATTGCCCCCCTCTTACCCCCCATTTTTTGCTTTATGCTTGCAATTTCCCTAACTGATTTTATTTAAAAAAAAAAAAAAAAAAAGGTTTTGCTACTAAAGAATTCCTAATCTCCTCACCTGGGCTAGCCCTTCCATTTTTGAAAAATCAAACTGAAGTCAAGTGTAATGGCAACGAACTAGTTTAAGGTCACAGAGCCAATCTATGGCTGCACTGAACCCAGAGTCCAGTTTCCTGACTCCATGTGGAAGGCGGGAATAATCTTTGAAATATGAAGCTTTTCTCCTTTGGAAATGGTCACAACTGAGTTCAAATTTTAGCTCTTCATTTACCATGGGATCTTGGGCAAGTCACCAACCACTCCTAACTACACCTTTCTTGCATGTAAAATGGGGATCATAACATTACAGGCTCTACTGAGAAAGAGATGCCTTGTGTAAAGTGCCTAGCAAGTGCTGTGTTCCATAATTATTAGCAGTCATTATTCATTGCAGGTACTCTAATAAACAGTCATCCTCTCCCTACTTACTCCCTACCCTCCTTCCCACTTCGTTGAGGGCTGGCAGTAAAAGGATCACAAAATATACTATGATACGGAATGAGGGCTACACGCAGGACGGGGAGGCAGAAGGGCATTGTCCTTACGTGGTGTTTTCCTGACCAGGTGAGGAAGATAACAGATTATCAGAGAGCAAGAGGGAAATGGGAAGAAGTAACTACAAGATGTTCTAGGATTCACCAGAGGCAGCTCTGAAAAAGCAGCTCCGGGTGCTCTCGCCCTCCGTAAGTCCCGCTCCATCATGCTAACACCACGGAAAATGTAACAAATTCCATTGGCTGTTCTCACCCTGAGCTCTGCTCACTCTGCCTCCCCCTGACTCCCTTAAATAATGGCTAAGCAAATGCCTCTGAGACCATCTTCAGCTAATTTCCTTCAAGACATGCAAGCTGCTAACGCTGGGAAGCACAGATAGTGTGGAATAGCAAATATGGCCAAAATTAGATTAGAATAACCTCCTGATAAACAAATTACTCACCGAAAATAAATATTGGACTAGCGCGGCCAAGATAACTAAAAGAACAGCACCACCACATGGCCGAAAGAGGAAGGACATGCGCTGCTGTCTCTGGCTCAGTCCCAAAGATCTGCCCAACCTACTGGGTCTGACCGTCCCAATGGGACAGGGACGGGGCGACGAGGACAGGTAGTATCCCTTTAGCTTAAACTTTTTAAGCTCTTCTATGGACTTATGCAAAAGACATAACATTTTGGCAGACAGGACTGAATTTGAAGCCAAGGGAAAAAAGCCATATGCTAAGTTGAGCACAGCATGGCATATGAGGAGTCTGTAATTCTTTCGGCTCCCTTCCACTCTCTCACCCCACTATTCATCAGCTGGCCTGAGGCTCAGCCTCAGGGCAGCAGAAACCCTGGCCCTTTACACAGCCACAGTGGTGTGCTGGACACCTCTTGCTGGCTCCCACTCAGATGCTTACAAGGGATGGACCGTGTTCTTTTCTAACCTGAATGACAGATACCCACTTCCACAATAATCCTTCTAATATTTAGACAGTATTTACTTTTTTTCAGCTTCCAGTCATATCTTCTTTAGGCTAAATAAACCTAGCCTCATTAATTTCCTCGGTTCAGCACAGGGCTCAGGTCCCGGGGGTCTGGAGACTGGCAGATAAGCCCTGTAGCCCACTAACGACGTGAGTTACTTCAGCTTTCCAAACTTCAGTTCCTACGCCTGTAAAATGGGGATTATAATACCTCCTTGACAGGCTAACCGTGTATAGAGTGCTTGACATACTAAGAACTCTCGATAAATGGTAGATATTTGGGTTGTCATTTCAAACCAACAGCGTGATGGATGTAGCTTGCTATGCTGTATTCCTACACACTCAATCACAGCCGTCCATCCCAGTGTGACAAATGCAAAAATCTATCAATATTATTTGAAGCAAATTTTTGGCTCATCACAGAAATATATCGCAGGCTTCTCCAGAAGTTATGGTGGAAGAAGAGACATCAGTTCTATAATCATGCCACAATTTGATTCCTTCTGGGGACAGGAATTAGGCTGTACTCTTCACCAAGGAAGAGTGAAAGCAAATGTGTGAGGCTTAAGTCAGGAACCTGGAATTCTTTCTTAGTCAACATAAATATATTAGCAGCTCCTCTGGGTGCAGCTCAGTATGAGGTATAGGGGATCCTGTAGAATCCCAGTTCCTTTGGAGCTATACCCAGTAGGAAAAATATGCATACACACATAATATGCAAAAAAAAAGATTCATCGATTACAGTATAGTTAGTTCTCTGAATCATAAACATAAGGTTCTCTGAACTATAGCAGTGCTATTTGTGCTGAGACCCAAAGAAAAGCTGGCCGTGAAACATTCAAAGTCTCAGAGATCTAGGTGGATCATGCCCTCTCTCTGATCCTCAGTTTCCTCCTGTGAAAATAAGGGGGATAGGGGAGGTAAGATCAATAGTTTCGTGGGTTCACAGGAGCCCTGTTTTTTGTGAATGTGTCTCAGAGGCCACCGTGCAGGGAATTGATGGGAGCCGGGCAGACGTGGCTCTGAGCTCTCCACTCAAAATGTGTCATGTGTCAATTACCTCAATTCAGCCATCACAGTGTCTACATATTTCAAAGCATCATGTTGTGCACCACAAATATATACATTTTAATTTTTCAATTAAAAATGAGTAACAACAATGAATTTTTAAAAACAAATATTTGAACACCACTGGTTGAGACAGCCTTGAAGGTGTTTTCCAGTTCTCATAGTCTGACTCCATGGCCCTCATCTGGAAACTAAAGGAAGAAACACACTCTGTGGGCAGAACCTTGGGGGCATCATTCCTGTCAAGGCAGAGAAGAGGCAGGAGCCAGAAGAGCAGACCACAGGCAGTGTAGAAACACAGAATTTACATGCAAGTTCAGTGACAGCTACACTGATCCACTGGTACTTGTACATGGTCATGAGATCAAAAGATTAACAACGCCAACCATCCTAAAATATATATTGCCATTCTGGGGATTCCTTGGAGCTCTCAGAATTCTTATAAAGACCTGATTTGGGTGCCTATCAAAGATGGCCCCTTCTTTGACATTTTGTAGTAGAGCAGCCATTTGGCCATCTCCCATCTCTGCATTGCTGATTGCCAGGTCACAGCAGACGACTCCTGAGACCATGAGGCTGTCTGTTCCTGATCCGGCTCTCAGCACTTAGAATGCCCTCCCTTCCTAGCCTCCTGGAGCAACAGGCTGACGGGCTGTCCCCGTGAGCCAGCCAGACAGAGCATTAACTAGGAAGATCTGTGAGAAGTCTCGACTTCCTGCCAAACTTCCCATTAGCTCTCTTACATCGCTCCCTCCCCTCTTTTCTTCTCTCTTCCTTGCTAACTTGCTTTCCTGTTCCTATGCCCCAACTTCTGCAAACTTCCAGACTCCTCTAAATGCTAATTCTTAAATTGGAGAGTGTTCTGACAGAGATTCATCATTCCCTTATTAAGTTTTAGGGCCTGAACCAGAAGGTGTTTTCTTGTTGCAAGAATATGACCTTTAAATCTGGACAGCAAGGTTAATGCTAAGACACTATTTGAAGATTCATTTCTGGAGCCAGTACAAATCAGGCATAATCCCATTGCCTCACGCTTACTCAAGTGCCACTTCCAGGGTCACAATTTTTCAAAAATGCATTTATGTCTAATGCTTATGGAAGGTAATTGAGAAAGCAAAAAGAAAGAGGGAAAGGTGGACAAGGAAATGAGAAACAGTGAAAAGGATGAGGAAAAAAGAGGAAAGACAGAGATGAAGGTAGGGGTAGAGGAAGAGATGAGATAAAGGCAGAGTGAAGGCAGATGACAAGAAAGGGTGATATGGTTTGGCTGTGTCCCCACCCAAATCTCATCTTTAATTGAAGGGACCCGGTGAGAGGTAATTAAATCATGAGGGCATTTACCCTCATGCTGTTCTGGTGATAGTGAGTTCTCATGAGATGTGATCGTTTCATAAGGGTTTTTTTCCCCTTTTCCTTGGCACTTCTCCTTACTACTGCCATGCGAAGAAGGGCATGTTTACTTCCCCTTCTGCCAGGATTGTAAGTTTCCTGAGGCCTCCTCAGCCCTGCAAAACTGAGTCAATTAAACCTCTTTCCTTTGTAAATTACCTAGCCTCAGGTATTTCTTCATAGCAGTGTGAGAACAGACCAATATGGAGTGAAAAACAAAGGACATGTTGTTTTGATTTATTATATTTAAAAAATTGCCTGCAATAATAAGTAGCACTATTTCCTAACTAATGCTTTACTACATTTCAGGAATAAAAAGCTAAATGTGTTCAGGTAGGATAAAGCATAAAAAGGCAAAGCTTTCAACACAGGACAATTTAGGGTGGGGTTTGTGCATATGTGAGTGGAGAAGAGGGAACTGACACAAGGAAAGGCATAGGATTTGGATTAGGTCATTCCAGCCTACACAGACACAGAAAGGAACCTTGAGTAAGCAATGATTTTTAATTTGTAGGATCCCAAATTGCTGTGATAATTGGAGAAGAGGCCTAGGATTTCCAGGTTTATTTTGCCTGCTATTGCTCAGGAGAAAGAGATGGGAAATGTGTTTTGGTTCATTTCTCTTTTACCATCACCCACATATTCTACACTGGTTTTTCATGCAGTGACTACTTGATAAAAGAGAAAGCTCAATAATGAGATCTTCCAAATGCAACACAGGTGATCTTCCCCTTGCTTTCTGTGGTTACTGTGGGTGGACTCCAAGTCTCCCTGATCCCGCAGTTCTGCTTTTCCTGGGGATGGTCTCCGCCTGTCACTACTTGATAGTGCCACAGTGACCTCAGATTTCCAACCCACCCTAGTGTTTACTGTCACAGGACCACTGACTGCCCCCTCTCCCCGCAAAGTAGTGGCTCTTTACTCCTAGCTTTACTTAGATCAGGGAATTCTCTCCCTTTTGTGATGCAATTACAGAGAACAACTACAATGGCCAACTTTTATACTCACTGACAAGCAAAGATCAAGGTCGTAATAATCACCAGCTAAAAGGAGTGTGCCTTTAGGAGCTAAAGGCTTACATAAACGCTCCCATGTATCAGTGTCAGATGGTGAAGTCTTGAATTTTAGACAGAAACTGACTTCCTGAATTTAAGTTCAGCTGAGGCAAACTCACTCTGGGATCCAAATCGAAAGACATTCCATATCAAGTCTTAACTATGCATGACATATAGGCAATGTAAAGCAAATAGAAAAGTCCACAACACTTGTATGCCCTGCAGCAACCCCTGCATCATCAGAATGGTGGTACCATCTATAACTTCACGCCATGCAATACTTTCGATAGGCTGGTAAAACAAAGATGGCAGCTGCCTGACATGCTGTTATTACTTCTCCCCAAATCCATGGACAGACTTTGCTATTTAAATGTAGTCCTCTTTCCTGCTGAGCTTAAACATGATCTCAGAATTCTTCAACTCACACATTGGACTTCCTACTCATTATGAAATCGATTTGCCCTCCTCATTCTCAGACCCTCAAGATCCTCTAGAATCTGTTTCCCTCCCAAGTACTTTGTAAAATGCTCACAATGACAGTCTGCCTTCAGTGTTCTTACCTCTTATGAACCCATATGAATGATGCTGATACTGAGGAATTTAACATTAATTATGCAAGAAGCACATTTCTTGGAAATATCAATAAAGGTATTTGGGAAGGGGTCTTTTGAAACTTTGAATGAGCTTCAGCTCATGTGTGTGCCCAAATACACATCAGTAATTCTTAACAAGAGGTAATTTTACTGCTCACCCCCCCGGGGGGACATATTTGGCAAAGTCTGAAGATAATTTTGTTTGTTATAACTGAGGCATGATACTGGCATCTGGTGGGTAGAGGCCAGGGATGTTGCTCCTGCAACAGACTCTTAACAGCAAAGAATCATCCTGTCCAAAATGCCCATGGTACATTGAGAAACCCTGATACACATTAAGGCTGAGTATTTAGTGTTAGAAAGAATGTTAGAGAACCTCTCATCCAACTCTCTTGAGTTATAAGTAACACAAGAGATGTATAGACAGCTCAGCACAATTAGCAAATAGGCTATACATCCTCCTAATGGGACACTAAAACCCGTTTTATATGAGGAGGACAGCAAGCTATTGCAGTTCTCCACTAACGTATTAGAACAGGTAAATAGAGATGAGAATGACGAATGTTTAGATCATTGGTTCTATGCATGGATGTTAGATTCAGGTGGTAGGGGGCAGTACTGCCATTTTTACACATGGGAGAAATCACAAATCATGTATTCATTTAAAAATTTAGTATCCCAGTACTTAAAATTATTTTTTAAAAAATGAAAAAAAAAAAACAAAAAAATTTTGTCAACAAATATTTATTTTCAGGCTCTTCATTGTGCTGAGGCAAGTAATACAATGGTCAATACAGATGACACCCTCCCTCATAAGCTTGCAGTCTGCTGGAAGACACAGACAATAGCAATTTCATCATAATGTAATCAAGTCTGAGTTGGGAGAGCCTATAAGAGCATTGAGGAGGGGCATCCAAGTTCTGATAGTCAGAGAAAGGATTTTCAGAGGAGGCAATATCTGAGCTAAGCTCTGAAGGGAAAGAAGAAGTTAGAAATTCTAAAAGCTGAGCCCCAGCACCATATACTCAGCCTACTAGGCATGGCTGGTATGTTGAAAACCTAGCTACATGGTCTGAACCTGAATCAAGCCATGTTTGCACTGGCTATTGGTTTTTCCTGGGCTGAGGCATTATGTTTCTGATCAATACAGTTAACAACTGACATAAGACTACTTTCAGAGGTTTACACATCTAAGTAGGTACGATTTATATCAAGATGCTCTACCCTAAGCTCAAGAGCTAAGGAAAGTGTGTGTGTAGAAAGTAAGCCAGCCTTACTCAGCTCTCTGGGCTCCCTTCCCATGAAACATCAAGTCCTCCAGGCCGAGGCTGGGCTGGGGGGAATTGAAAAAAAACCTCCTTCCCAAAGCAAGAAAATTAAAAGCCGGCCCAACAAGCCGCCCCCCGCAACCTTTCCCCCCGCAAATCAAAAACCCCCCAACCCGCCGAAACAAAAAACGGGCAATTGGGAACAAACAAAGGAACAGATAAATAACGAGAACCAAGATGCCAAACCTGAAGCAAGTTCAGTCTGAAGAATGAATGGTCCTCTCCCCGGAACCCACAGGTAACACTTTTCCATCCCTTCCTATCTCCAGGGCTTCGTAACCCCTTCCTCTTCACTCCCCCATCCTGCTCTTACCACCTCCATTCTACCTGCAGGTCTTTAAGCTGTGGACAGACTTATGTCTCCTATCAAATTCGAATAAACTAAATGAATTCAAGTTTCAATTTTTCTAAGTCTGTAAAGGGAAACAGCATGTGATTTGGCTCTTTCTCTGTGCTCATAGTTGACAGAGATATATGAATGAGGGGGAAGAGAGTGTTTTTATTTTTATTTATTTCTTTAAAAGTTTTATTAAAGTTCACCTATTACCCACAGGCCTCAGGCTCCCTGTAGAGAAACAAATATCACAATTGAAGCAGCTGGTTTCCAAGGTGCCAAATTAAAATAGATGAAGAGGTAAGGAGGAAAAAATGAGTAAAAACATTAAGCTAAGACTTCTTCCCTCCCAAGTGCATTGTGCCTCCTATTATATTGCACACATGAAATTGGCTCCCAACGTAATTAGGCCAGGGCTACCAGGCAAAAAAAAATCCTCAAATTATTCAGAACCCCAGAGCTATTATTTTGCAATCACTCAAGTAACTGAGAAAAGAGTCAACTTTTAAATATAAATTTGTTATCGGCATCAACATTGTCCAAGCAATTCCCAACACTCCACCTGCCCAAGAATAATAGACTCATGAGCTCAGCTGAGTTGAGAACCAAATACAGGAATACTGCTCTCCATCCAGCCACAATCTTTTCTTCCACTGGAACCTGGAGGCAATCCCACTGGAACCTGGAGTTTATTCCAACAATCTTTAGGGACTACTGGCTCTGTTAGACAGGGGTGGAGGATCCACCAGGTCCACAGCAGACAATATATCCCCTTCAGGGTCCGTTGTCTTGGTTGCATTATGTATGGATAATATTTATTTTGTCTCTGTGGTCATGTACTTGGAATAACCATAATATTCTCTATCTTACCCCAAAGACCCAGGACATGACTTTTCACTTTCAAGGTCAGAAATGAGCCATAGGTGCTTGAGAAATAGTAGTTCATGAAAAAAAAAAGAAAGAAAAAAGAAAGAGCCATGGGGACCAGAGGGTATCTTTCATTAAACCCAGAGGGGAAGGAAATAACCACCCTTCAAAAGAGGTGCTTACTGGATTTCAGCAACACTGCCAAAACTTCAGTGGCTGCCCTGGGGAAAGAGAAAGAAAAGTAACAGTCAACGTTCAACGGTCTTTTTGTCAGCCCATGGATCCCACAGCCAGCATGCCCATTGCCACCCCTCAACAGACCCATGATTAACCAGGTAACAGGCAATCTATTGATTGCCCTGCTGACCATTAAATAGGCATAAATGCAGAAATCATGCTGAGCGAAGTGTCCATCTTATAGATGGGTCTCTGAGGTCCCCTCTGCTGCTGAAAATCTCTTTCTCTCCCCTGCTTGCCTCCCATCTTCCACCAACTTCCTTGCACAGAGTGGTTCATTTTTCTATTATTCATATCAGGCAGAGCTCTTGTCAGTCTCTTGATTTATTTCTGGAAACATGCAGAGACTCTGGAGGATGGTCTGGGAAGGAGTGGGGCTTGGGAGTTTAGTGAATGTAGCAGCACAGTGCAAACTTCTTGAAACACTCATACCCCTGGGGATGCAGTGGAAACTGCATTCACACATTGGAAAGAGAGGCTATTTCCTTAGGGTGGAAAATAGTTATGTTGGGATTTTTCTTCCAAATTCATCGCTTTCTTCCATGGAGGAATGTCACAGTCTTTGCAACAAAGGGACGCATATGAGAATGAAAAATACTTTTTGACCCACATATTACTGATTTTTCAATCTGTTTCCTGCTTCTGAGAAGGTCACACAAAAATCTACCTACAGGGCAGAGGAAAACTTCACTGGCATTGAGGGCAGTGTGGTATAATTATAGGGAGGGGAGTTGTGTTTGCTTTTTTCAAAAAATAGAAGATTCTGTATGGCCCCAGTAACTTGTCCTTAAGGCCCGCTAAGCAGTAATCTGTTTCCACCACCTCTCTCAGGATTGGAGGAGCAGGACAAAGAGACTGGATCACACTTCTAAGACTATACAGACAAGTCAGCAGAACTGGGATCCCAAACCCAGGAATCTCACTACACACCTCTGCTTCCTCCCCGTCTGTTGTTCTCCAGAATCTCTCTCTCACTGGCCCTACCCTGGCCTCTGCCTGGTCAATGAAAGTTCACTTTGCAATATATTAGCTAATACTGAACAACAGAGCCAGCAGTAAAAAGGAAGATAAATGAATGAATAAATATAAATTAAAATACAATAGAAAAGCAGTACATGTGAAAGCATTGCTCCCTCTAACCTACAAGGCAGTTCTGCAAGAGCAAAAACCTGAAATTCACAGGCCCCTGTGCAAACCCACAACAGGGATGACACCCCAGCTCAGCGAGATCAAAATGACCATAGGGCAGTTATAAAGAGGGGAGGCTAGCTTTCATGGAAGGACTACTTCATTTATCCTTCAAATGGTTTTCCTCTTAGCAACTTTCACCTTCTTCAGTCTCACTGTTGTTGAATCCCACAGAGTTTTGGCAATGGTGTCTTTAAGACAGAACACATGGAAGGTGTTTCTTGAAATTCAAGTTGTGTGAAAAATCTAGGCACCATAGTACATGGGGCCTGGCTTGGGCTGGGGCAAAAAGAAAATCAGTGTTTTGGGAAAAGCAGAACAGCCAAATTAATTTCGCCAAAATGAATTAACAGAGAAGGAAACCATGGAAACGGGAAAAGAATAAGGATGTTCCAAGCAAGGCTCCTAACCCAATCCTGGCTCACGGGCCAGGTCTCCAAGGACTGCATTTCTAATTTCCATTGCACTTTTGTTTTAGGAAGTTCACAAATGAGGTAATGATCCATTAGATAATAGTTTTATGAGACAGACTAGAGGTGGGGAGGGTCAGGTGGCAGACAGACCAGTTAGGAGAATAAGCAATAATAAGGTCTCAAACCCAAAAAGTGGCATGGAGGAAGAAGGGATGGGTTAAAGCCACATTTGAATCTTGCTACTCAAAGGGTGGCTCTCTGACCAGCAGCCTCACATTTTCTGAAAGCCAAATAGAAATGCAGAATCTCAAACCACATCCCTGACCTTCTGAATCAGAATCTTTATTCTAACAGATAATTTATATGCACATGAAAGTTTTAGGATAACTGGTTTAGGGAACAGTATCAATAAGGCTTAGTTACTCTTTCGATGTTGAGAGGGCAATTCAAGGTGACTCCCAGATCACAACTCTCTAGAAAGTACCTAATAACATGCTAAACTAAATAAATATTAATCCAAAAGGTGACATTATACAGCAGGAAACACATGATAAGTGTCACATTCATCAAAAAAATGGAGGCTCATTCCTGAGAAACTTGAAAAGATTTATTTCTTCCTAGGGTATAAGTCGGGGATCAATATTTAGTGCAGCAAAGGGCACATTTAGGGCAATGAGGGAGATAAGATTTGAGGCCAAAGTCCCATACCCTAAAGAGTTCACTTTCAATTCTGTAGGCAATGAGAAGCCATTTGGTTTTTTTTTAATCGAGATGATGTGGTGTCAAAATTGAAAAGTGAGAGAGAAGTTGTAAGCAAAAAAATAACAAGAGCTGAGGAAAGCTGAGCTGTGGAGGGCGAAGGAAAGTGAAGAGTCAGTGATGGCCTGGAATATTTAGGCTAGGTAGATGGGGGAACAGGAGAGCCATTAATAGACTAAGAAGAGAAGTTGCAGTGTTTAGACAAAATAATGATTTTGATTTTGATGCTGAGTTCAAGATGAAGGGTACAACAGAAGGCTACATGAAACTGTTTGGAATGCTACTGGAAGCATCATATAGAATTCAGGAATGCAACCACAGTTGGGAATATACATTTATGAATCACTACAGCAGCAATGATCGTCATAGCCAGGCAAGCAGGTGATACTTATGAGGAAATTCAATCAAGAGCAGAACAGAGGGCGGCCCCAGGAAAGCATCAACACTAGAGGGTAGGAAACCCCTAAAGGAGTCAGAAGATGTACATTTGAGGAAATATGAGGAGACCTCGGGATGATTAGTTTGAAAACTGAACGTCACTAGACTGTCTAGGCACACTGTTTTTCAAACTGCAAATGTTGACCCACTAGTGCATTACAGCATTATAAAGTCGTTTTATAGGTATCAACTATATTTTTTTAATGAAATAGAAGAAAACAAAATGAAATTCAATATATCAGAGTTATCTCATGTAGCAAAGGTTAGCAGTGATCTGAGAAATTCTCATTTCAATGCACGAACATACACATGTGTACCTACTGGGAATGTGATATAAGAGCTTTCCTAAAAAAAAAAAAAGTTTGTAAAGATGTTGTTTAGGATGTAGTGTCCATACAAGATCTGTATAAGAATAAACATCCGAAATCAACTAATGAGCAAACTGAAAGCACTTGATCTCCACACGCGGTGCCCAGGATCCAGACATCCAGTCACTCATGTGCATGTCACCAAGAGGCTCTTTATTTTTGGTTTATTCAGTGGTTACACATCTACAGCACTGGTCCACTCTGAGTATTGCTGCTCTGCCATTTGTCTACTCCCACATCAAAGCATGAAGAAAGAAGTAAAACCTATCAGAGCCGAGGCAACTACTCTGTCAACCAACTGCTAAGTCTACAAAAAGCAAAAGTTTAAGCTGCTAAAACTTAAACAACTAAGAAGGCATTCAGTTACTTCCACTCCTAGGAGCCAAGCCCAATGATTGAGTGCATGAACTGGGGGCCCATAGTTAGTGCCTTTGGAGTGCAAGACTGCCTCCTGCTGGATGTGCGCATCTGATACCCATGGTTCCGGTAGCTGCACTCATTTTATAATTTTATAGAATAGGACTTCTCTCTTTTTTTTTTTTTTTTTTTTTTTGAGATGGAGTTTTGCTCTTGTACCCCAGGCTGGAGTGTAGTGGTGCAATCTCGGCTCACTGAAACCTCCACCTCTTGGGCTCAAGCGATTCTCCTGATTCAGCCTCCCAAGTAGCTGGGATTACAGGCATGCACCATCATGCCTGGCTAATTTTTGTATTTTTAGTACAGACGGGGTTTCACCATGTTGGCCAGGCTGGTCTCGAACTCCTGACCTCAAGTGAGCCACCTGTCTCGGCCTCCCAAAGTGCTAGGATAACAGGCATGAGGCATGAGCCACCGTGCACGGCCTGAAGAGGACTTCTCAGGAGGGCACTGTTTTCTTAAAGTTTAAACTCATACCATCATCCCCCATTGTTTGAGCTTCCCTATGGGATGCACGGGGGAGATAGAAAATAGAAGTGCCAAAATGTCCTCCAACTGGGTGTCCCTGTGTCTACATCAATGAAAGAATCATTTCAGAAATTTTTGCAGAACATCTTGCTCCAAGAGAGTTACAACAACAGCCAAAGGCAACGTGGAATGGCCCCCATCCTATCTATTTTCACACCGTAGGATAACTCAGTTAAGATTCTAGAGGTCACGGTTCACTTCCACTCTCCTCTTCAGAAAAAGCTAAGTTTAAACTACTGGCAAATTTGTAAATATCCTCTTAAAATTTTAGCAAAAAGCCACACAACTGCCACAGTTCAATTTACATCTTCAAGTTGAAGTAAATTTTAAGAGTCATTAAAAAAGAGTCTTGAATATTTATCACCCCTATTTAGGGAGCCCCTATAAATGCCAAGCAGCAAGTTAATGTCCCATATACATCATTATACATCACATTTGATCTTCACAGGAATGCTAGAAAGTGAAATTATTAGTCTTGTTTTACAAACAGCAATAATGCAGTTCACAAAGAGGTAAATAATCTTCCCAAGGTTCAGCAGCTAACAAGAGGCAGTATTGACTGGGCACGGTGGCTCATGCCTGTAATCCCAGCACTGTGGGAGGCTGAGGCAGGTGGATCACAAGGTCAAGAGTTCAACACCAGCCTGGCCAAGATGGTGAAACCTCATCTCTACTGAAAACTACAAAAAATTAGCCGGGCGTGGTGGCAGGCACCTGTAATGCCAGCTACTCGGGAGGCTAAGGCAGGAGAATTGCTTGAACCTGGGTGGTAGAGGTTGCAGTGAACCGAGATTGTGCAACCGCACTCTAGCCTGGGCAACAGAGTGAGACTCCATCTAAAAAAAATAAGAGGCAGCATTAGCTACAGGTCTACCTCTGGGTGAATTTAAATCTAGTGCTCCTAAAGTCATCTCTTTACTTTTAACATAATTCTAGAAAGAATCTAAAATATCTCTCTGTGCAATATTTTTATCTTGCAAATAAGGATTGTGGAGATCAAGAGGTTAGATGACTGGTGCAAGGTCAGAGGATTCATACATCACAGAGCCAATGAAGCAAACTACTTGTCCAGCTTGAGTCTACTGTTTGACTCAAGATTCTACACAGCACAGTTTGGTACAGTTTAAGTGGGTTTAGATGTTCAATGGTGGTCATGAAGACAAAGACAAAGAATTCAAGGAGAAGCAAGTCACAGGCATCTTTGAGTGGCAGGACTGAGTTGCTAAATTAGGAAGTAGAGGGCTTGGTTTTGAAGCTTGGAGTAGCCTCTTTTCTGCTTCTGGGTTCTGAGTTTACTTGATCTCTCTGAATCTCATAGGTTTCTCATCTATAAAGCAGGTATAAGATCTAACATGGGATGATGTGAAGAGTAAGATAAAGTAAAATTTTTTTTATTATTATTATACTTTAAGTTCCAGGGTACATGTGCACAATGTGCAGGTTTGTTACATATGTATACATGAGCCATGTTGCTGTGCTGCACCCATTAACTGGTCATTTACATTAGGTATATCTCCCAATGCTATCCCTTCCTCCTCCCCCCACCCTATGACAGGCCCTGGTGTGTGATGATCCCCTTCCTGTGTCCAAGTGATCTCATTGTTCAATTCCCATTTGGTTTTCTGTTCTTGTGATAGTTTGCTGAGAATGATGGTTTCCAGCTGCATCCATGTCCCTACAAAGGACACAAACTCATCCTTTTTTATGGCTGCATAGTATTCCATAGTGTATATGTGCCACATTTTCTTAATCCAGTCCGTCACTGATGGACATTTGGGTTGATTCCAAGTCTTTGCTATTGTGAATAATGCTGCAATAAACATACGTATGAAAAAATTAAAAGATGTGGGTGTGCTCAAGATGGCCGAATAGAAACAGCTCCAGCCTCTGGCTCCCAGCGTGAGTGATACAGAAGATGGGTGATTTCTGCATTTTCAACTGAGGTACTGGGTTCATCTCACTGGGTTGTGTCAGACAGTTGGCGCTGCTCCGCAGGTGCAGCCCAACCAGCGAGAGCTGAAGCAGGGTGAGGCATCGCCTCACCTGGGAAGTGCAAGGGGGAAGGGAATTCTTTTTCCTA